>NC_080854.1:2510000-2517500 GCF_030435755.1 Ochotona princeps
ACAATGCAAGAAAATACAACGAAATACAATAAAATACAATGCAATAAAATAAAATACAATAAAATACAATAAAATAAAATGAAATAAAGAACAACAAAAAATACAGTAAAATACAATACAATACAATACAATACAATGCAAGAAAATACAACAAAATACAATAAAATACAATGCAATAAAATAAAATACAATAAAATACAATAAAATAAAATGAAATAAAGAACAACAAAAAAATACAGTAAAATACAATACAATACAATGCAAGAAAATACAATACAATACAATACAATACAATACAATACAATAAATAAAATAAAATACAATAAAATAAAATGAAATAAAGAACAACAAAAAAATACAGTAAAATACAATACAATACAATACAATACAATGCAAGAAAATACAACAAAATACAATAAAATACAATACAATACAATAAAATACAATAAAATAAAATGAAATAAAGAACAACAAAAAAATACAATAAAATACAATACAGTACAATACAATGCAAGAAAATACAACAAAATACAATAAAATACAATGCAATAAAATAAAATACAATAAAATACAATAAAATAAAATAAAAAAAAGAACAACAAAAAAATACAGTAAAATACAATACGATACAATACAATACAATGCAACAAAATACAACAAAATACAACAAAATACAATACAATACAATAAAATACAATAAAATAGAATAAAATAAAATTAGATAAATTACAATAAAAAATACAGTAAAATACAATACAATACAATACATTACAATGCAAGAAAATACAACAAAATACAATAAAATACAATGCAATAAAATACAATAAAATACAATAAAATAAAATGAAATAAAGAACAACAAAAAAATACAGTAAAATACAATACAATACAATACAACACAATGCAAGAAAATACAATAAATTACAATACAATACAATACAATACAATAAAATACAATAAAATAGAATAAAATAAAATTAGATAAATTACAATAAAAAATACAGTAAAATACAATACAATACAATACAATACAATGCAAGAAAATACAACAAAATACAATAAAATACAAGGCAATAAAATAAAATACAATAAAATACAATAAAATAAAATGAAATAAAGAACAACAAAAAAATACAGTAAAATACAATACAATACAATGCAAGAAAATACAACAAAATACAATAAAATACAATGCAATAAAATAAAATACAATAAAATACAATAACAAATATAAAATACAATAAAAGAAAGTACTATAAAAAAATACACTAAAATACAATACAATACAATACAATTAAATACAAAAAATAAAATACAATAAAATAAAATAAAATAAAGTACAATAAGAAAATACAGTAAACTACAATACAATACAAGAAAATACAACAAAATGCAATAAATGCGATACCATACAATACAATACAATACAATACAATACAATACAATACAATACAATAAAATAAAGTACAATAAAAATACAGTAAAATACAATACAATACAATACAATACAATGCAAGAAAATACAACAAAATACAATAAAATACAATGCAATAAAATAAAATACAATAAAATACAATAAAATAAAATGAAATAAAGAACAACAAAAAAATACAGTAAAATACAATACAATACAATAGAAGACAATACAATGCAAGAAAATACAACAAAATACAATAAAATACAATGCAATAAAATAAAATACAATAAAATACAATAAAATACAATACAATACAATAACAAATATAAAATACAATAAAAGAAAGTACAATAAAAAATACACTAAAATACAATACAATACAATACACTTAAATACAATTAAATACAATACAATACAATAAAATACAATAAAATAGAATAAAATAAAATTAGATAAATTACAATAAAAAATACAGTAAAATACAATACAATACAATACAATACAATGCAAGAAAATACAACAAAATACAATAAAATACAATGCAATAAAATAAAATACAATAAAATACAATAAAATAAAATGAAATAAAGAACAAAAAAAATACAGTAAAATACAATACAATACAATACAATTAAATACAATAAAATACAATACAATCCAAGAAAATACAACAAAATACAATAAACTACAATACCATAAAATAAAATACAATACAATAAAATAAAATAAAATCCAGTACATTAAAAAACAGTAAAATACAATACAATACAATACAATACAATGCAAGAAAATACAACAAAATACAATAAAATACAATGCAATAAAATAAAATACAATAAAATACAATAAAATAAAATGAAATAAAGAACAACAAAAAAATACAGTAAAATACAATACAATACAATGCAAGAAAATACAACAAAATACAATAAAGTACAATGCAATAAAATAAAATACAATAAAATACAATAAAATAAAATGAAATAAAGAACAACAAAAAAATACAGTAAAATACAATACAATACAATACAACACAGTACTTGAAAATACAATAAAATCCAATAAAATTAAATGCAATAAAATAAAATGCAGTAAAATACAATCCACTTCGATACAATAAAATACAAACAAAAATACAATACAATTAAATACAATACAATAAGATACAATATAATGCAATGCAATACAATAAAAAACAATGCAATAAAATACAATTAAATACATTAAAATAGAATAAAATACAATGAAATAGAATAAAATACAATAACAAATATAAAATACAATAAAAGAAAGTACGATAAAAAATACACTAAAATACAATACAGTACAATACAATACAATGCAAGAAAATACAACAAAATACAATAAAATACAATGCAATAAAATAAAATACAATAAAATACAATAAAATACAATACAATACAATAACAAATATAAAATACAATAAAAGAAAGTACAATAAAAAATACACTAAAATACAATACAATACAATACAATTAAATACAATTAAATACAATACAATACAATAAAATACAATAAAATAGAATAAAATAAAATTAGATAAATTACAATAAAAAATACAGTAAAATACAATACAATACAATACAATACAATGCAAGAAAATACAACAAAATACAATAAAATACAATGCAATAAAATAAAATACAATAAAATACAATAAAATAAAATGAAATAAAGAACAAAAAAAATACAGTAAAATACAATACAATACAATACAATTAAATACAATAAAATACAATACAATCCAAGAAAATACAACAAAATACAATAAACTACAATACCATAAAATAAAATACAATACAATAAAATAAAATAAAATCCAGTACATTAAAAAACAGTAAAATACAATACAATACAATACAATACAATGCAAGAAAATACAAAAAAATACAATAAAATACAATGCAATAAAATAAAATACAATAAAATACAATAAAATAAAATGAAATAAAGAACAACAAAAAAATACAGTAAAATACAATACAATACAATGCAAGAAAATACAACAAAATACAATAAAGTACAATGCAATAAAATAAAATACAATAAAATACAATAAAATAAAATGAAATGAAGAACAACAAAAAAATACAGTAAAATACAATACAATACAATACAACACAGTACTTGAAAATACAATAAAATCCAATAAAATTAAATGCAATAAAATAAAATGCAGTAAAATACAATCCACTTCGATACAATAAAATACAAACAAAAATACAATACAATTAAATACAATACAATAAGATACAATATAATGCAATGCAATACAATAAAAAACAATGCAATAAAATACAATTAAATACATTAAAATAGAATAAAATACAATGAAATAGAATAAAATACAATAACAAATATAAAATACAATAAAAGAAAGTACGATAAAAAATACACTAAAATACAATACAGTACAATACAATACAATGCAAGAAAATACAACAAAATACAATACAATACAATACAATACAATACAATACAATACAATAAAATAGAATAAAATAAAATTAGATAAATTACAATAAAAATACAGTAAAATACAATACAATACAATACAATACAATGCAAGAAAATACAACAAAATACAATAAAATACAATACAATACAATACAATACAATAAAATAGAATAAAATAAAATTAGATAAATTACAATAAAAAATACAGTAAAATACAATACAATACAATACAATGCAAGAAAATACAACAAAATACAATAAAATACAATGCAATAAAATAAAATACAATAAAATACAATAAAATAAAATGAAATAAAGAACAACAAAAAAATACAGTAAAATACAATACAATACAATACAATACAATGCAAGAAAATACAACAAAAATACAATAAAATACAATGCAATAAAATAAAATACAATAAAATACAATAAAATAAAATGAAATAAAGAACAACAAAAAAATACAGTAAAATACAATACAATACAATACAATACAATGCAAGAAAATACAACGAAATACAATAAAATACAATGCAATAAAATAAAATACAATAAAATACAATAAAATAAAATGAAATAAAGAACAACAAAAAATACAGTAAAATACAATACAATACAATACAATACAATGCAAGAAAATACAACAAAATACAATAAAATACAATGCAATAAAATAAAATACAATAAAATACAATAAAATAAAATGAAATAAAGAACAACAAAAAAATACAGTAAAATACAATACAATACAATGCAAGAAAATACAATAAAATACAATACAATACAATACAATACAATAAATACAATAAAATACAATAAAATAAAATGAAATAAAGAACAACAAAAAAATACAGTAAAATACAATACAATACAATACAATACAATGCAAGAAAATACAACAAAATACAATAAAATACAATACAATACAATAAAATACAATAAAATAAAATGAAATAAAGAACAACAAAAAAATACAATAAAATACAATACAGTACAATACAATGCAAGAAAATACAACAAAATACAATAAAATACAATGCAATAAAATAAAATACAATAAAATACATTAAAATAAAATAAAAAAAAGAACAACAAAAAAATACAGTAAAATACAATACGATACAATACAATACAATGCAAGAAAATACAACAAAATACAACAAAATACAATACAATACAATAAAATACAATAAAATAGAATAAAATAAAATTAGATAAATTACAATAAAAAATACAGTAAAATACAATACAATACAATACATTACAATGCAAGAAAATACAACAAAATACAATAAAATACAATGCAATAAAATAAAATACAATAAAATACAATAAAATAAAATGAAATAAAGAACAACAAAAAAAATACAGTAAAATACAATACAATACAATACAACACAATGCAAGAAAATACAATAAATTACAATACAATACAATACAATACAATTAAATAGAATAAAATAAAATTAGATAAATTACAATAAAAAATACAGTAAAATACAATACAATACAATACAATACAATGCAAGAAAATACAACAAAATACAATGAAATACAATGCAATAAAATAAAATACAATAAAATACAATAAAATAAAATGAAATAAAGAACAAAAAAAAAATACAGTATAATACAATACAATACAATACAATACAATGCAAGAAAATACAACAAAATACAATAAAATACAATGCAATAAAATAAAATACAATAAAATACAATAAAATACAATACAATACAATAACAAATATAAAATACAATAAAAGAAAGTACAATAAAAAATACACTAAAATACAATACAATACAATACAATTAAATACAATTAAATACAATACAATACAATAAAATACAATAAAATAGAATAAAATAAAATTAGATAAATTACAATAAAAAATACAGTAAAATACAATACAATACAATACAATACAATGCAAGAAAATACAACAAAATACAATAAAAAACAATGCAATAAAATAAAATACAATAAAATACAATAAAATAAAATGAAATAAAGAACAAAAAAATACAGTAAAATACAATACAATACAATACAATTAAATACAATAAAATACAATACAATCCAAGAAAATACAACAAAATACAATAAACTACAATACCATAAAATAAAATACAATACAATAAAATAAAATAAAATCCAGTACATTAAAAAACAGTAAAATACAATACAATACAATGCAAGAAAATACAACAAAATACAATAAAATACAATGCAATAAAATAAAATACAATAAAATACAATAAAATAAAATGAAATAAAGAACAACAAAAAAATACAGTAAAATACAATACAATACAATGCAAGAAAATACAACAAAATACAATAAAGTACAATGCAATAAAATAAAATACAATAAAATACAATAAAATAAAATGAAATAAAGAACAACAAAAAAATACAGTAAAATACAATACAATACAATACAACACAGTACTTGAAAATACAATAAAATCCAATAAAATTAAATGCAATAAAATAAAATGCAGTAAAATACAATCCACTTCGATACAATAAAATACAAACAAAAATACAATACAATTAAATACAATACAATAAGATACAATATAATGCAATGCAATACAATAAAAAACAATGCAATAAAATACAATTAAATACATTAAAATAGAATAAAATACAATGAAATAGAATAAAATACAATAACAAATATAAAATACAATAAAAGAAAGTACGATAAAAAATACACTAAAATACAATACAGTACAATACAATACAATGCAAGAAAATACAACAAAATACAATACAATACAATACAATACAATACAATACAATGCAAGAAAATACAACAAAATACAATAAAATACAATACAATACAATACAATACAATAAAATAGAATAAAATAAAATTAGATAAATTACAATAAAAAATACAGTAAAATACAATACAATACAATACAATGCAAGAAAATACAACAAAATACAATAAAATACAATGCAATAAAATAAAATACAATAAAATACAATAAAATAAAATGAAATAAAGAACAACAAAAAAATACAGTAAAATACAATACAATACAATACAATACAATGCAAGAAAATACAACAAAAATACAATAAAATACAATGCAATAAAATAAAATACAATAAAATACAATAAAATAAAATGAAATAAAGAACAACAAAAAAATACAGTAAAATACAATACAATACAATACAATACAATGCAAGAAAATACAACGAAATACAATAAAATACAATGCAATAAAATAAAATACAATAAAATACAATAAAATAAAATGAAATAAAGAACAACAAAAAATACAGTAAAATACAATACAATACAATACAATACAATGCAAGAAAATACAACAAAATACAATAAAATACAGTGCAATAAAATAAAATACAATAAAATACAATAAAATAAAATGAAATAAAGAACAACAAAAAAATACAGTAAAATACAATACAATACAATGCAAGAAAATACAATAAAATACAATACAATACAATACAATACAATAAATACAATAAAATACAATAAAATAAAATGAAATAAAGAACAACAAAAAATACAGTAAAATACAATACAATACAATACAATACAATGCAAGAAAATACA
>NC_080854.1:2522500-2532500 GCF_030435755.1 Ochotona princeps
TACAATACAATGCAAGAAAATACAACAAAATACAATGAAATACAATGCAATAAAATAAAATACAATAAAACACAATAAAATAAAATGAAATAAAGAACAACAAAAAAATACAGTAAAATACAATACAATACAATACAATACAATGCAAGAAAATACAACAAAATACAATAAAATACAATGCAATAAAATAAAATACAATAAAATACAATAAAATAAAATGAAATAAAGAACAACAAAAAAATACAGTAAAATACAATACAATACAATACAATACAATGCAAGAAAATACAACAAATACAATAAAATACAATACAATAAAATAAAATACAACAAAATACAATAAAATAAAATGAAATAAAGAACAACAAAAAAATACAGTAAAATACAATACAATACAATACAATACAATGCAAAAAAATACAATAAAATACAATAAAATACAATACAATACAATAAAATACAATGCAAGAAAATACAACAAAATACAATAAATTACAATGCAATAAAATAAAATACAATAAAATACAATAAAATAAAATGAAATAAAGAACAATAAAAAATAAAGTAAAATACAATACAATACAATACAATGCAAGAAAATACAACAAAATACAATAAAATACAATACAATAAAATAAAATACAATAAAATACAATAAAATAAAATGAAATAAAGAACAACAAAAAAATACAGTAAAATACAATACAATACAATACAATACAATGCAAGAAAATACAATAAAATACAATACAATACAATACAATACAATACAATACAATACAATGCAAGAAAATACAACAAAATACAATAAATTACAATGCAATAAAATAAAATACAATAAAATACAATAAAATAAAATGAAATAAAAAACAATAAAAAATACAATACAATACAATACAATACAATGCAAGAAAATACAACAAAATACAATAAAATACAATACAATAAAATACAATAAAATAGAATAAAATAAAATTAGATAAATTACAATAAAAAATACAGTAAAATACAATACAATATAATACAATACAATGCAAGAAAATACAACAAAATACAATAAAATACAATGCAATAAAATAAAATACAATAAAATACAATGAAATAAAATGAAATAAAGAACAACAAAAAAATACAGTAAAATACAATACAATACAATACAATACAATGCAAGAAAATACAACAAAATACAATAAAATACAATACAATAAAATAAAATACAATAAAATACAATAAAATAAAATGAAATAAAGAACAACAAAAAAATACAGTAAAATACAATACAATACAATACAATACAATGCAAGAAAATACAATAAAATACAATAAAATACAATACAATACAATAAAATACAATGCAAGAAAATACAACAAAATACAATAAAATACAATGCAATAAAATAAAATACAATAAAATACAATAAAATAAAATGAAATAAAGAACAATAAAAAATACAGTAAAATACAATACAATACAATACAATACAATGCAAGAAAATACAACAAAATACAATAAAATACAATGCAATAAAATAAAATACAATAAAATACAATAAAATAAAATGAATGAAGAACAAAAAAATACAGTAAAATACAATACAATACAATACAATGCAAGAAAATACAACAAAATACAATGAAATACAATGCAATAAAATAAAATACAATAAAACACAATAAAATAAAATGAAATAAAGAACAACAAAAAAATACAGTAAAATACAATACAATACAATACAATGCAAAAAATACAACAAAATACAATAAAATACAATGCAATAAAATAAAATACAATAAAATACAATAAAATAAAATGAAATAAAGAACAACAAAAAAATACAGTAAAATACAATACAATACAATACAATACAATGCAAGAAAATACAACAAAATACAATAAAATAGAATGCAATAAAATAAAATACAATAAAATACAATAAAATAAAATGAAATAAAGAACAACAAAAAAATACAGTAAAATACAATACAATACAATACAATACAATGCAAGAAAATACAACAAAATACAATAAATTACAATGCAATAAAATAAAATACAATAAAATACAATAAAATAAAATGAAATAAAGAACAACAAAAAATACAGTAAAATACAATACAATACAATACAATGCAAGAAAATACAATAAAATACAATACAATACAATACAATACAATAAAATAGAATAAAATAAAATTAGATAAATTACAACAAAAAATACAGTAAAATACAATACAATACAATACAATACTATGCAAGAAAATACAACAAAATACAATAAAATACAATGCAATAAAATACAATACAATAAAATAGAATAAAATAAAATGAAATAAAGAACAACAAAAAAATACAGTAAAATACAATACAATACAATACAATACAATGCAAGAAAATACAAAAAATACAATAAAATACAATGCAATACAATAAAATACAATAAAATACAATAAAATAAAATGAAATAAAGAACAACAAAAAAATACAGTAAAATACAATACAATACAATACAATGCAAGAAACTACAACAAAATACAATAAAATACAATGCAATAAAATAAAATACAATAAAATACAATAAAATAAAATGAAATGAAGAACAACAAAAAAAATACAGTAAAATACAATACAATACAATACAATACAATAAAATAGAATAAAATAAAATTAGATAAATTACAATAAAAAATACAGTAAAATACAATACAATACAATGCAAGAAAATACAACAAAATACAATAAAATACAATGCAATAAAATAAAATACAATAAAATACAATAAAATAAAATGAAATAAAGAACAAAAAAATACAGTAAAATACAATACAATACAATACAATGCAAGAAAATACAACAAAATACAATGAAATACAATGCAATAAAATAAAATACAATAAAACACAATAAAATAAAATGAAATAAAGAACAACAAAAAAATACAGTAAAATATAATACAATACAATACAATACAATGCAAGAAAATAAAACAAAATACGATAAAATACAATACAATAAAATAAAATACAATAAAATACAATAAAATAAAACGAAATAAAGAACAACAAAAAATACAGTAAAATACAATACAATACAATACAATACAATGCAAGAAAATAGAACAAAATACAATAAAATACAATACAATAAAATAAAATACAATAAAATACAATAAAATAAAATGAAATAAAGAACAACAAAAAAATACAGTAAAATACAATACAATACAATACAATACAATGCAAGAAAATACAATACAATACAATACAATACAATACAATACAATACAATAGAATAAAATAAAATTAGATAAATTACAATAAAAAATACAGTAAAATACAATACAATACAATACAATACAATGCAAGAAAATACAACCAAATACAATAAAATACAATGCAATAAAATAAAATACAATAAAATACAATAAAATAAAATGAAATAAAGAACAACAAAAAAATACAGTAAAATACAATACAATACAATACAATGCAAGAAAATACAACAAAATACAATACAATAAAATACAATAAAATACAATAAAATAGAATAAAATAAAATTAGATAAATTACAGTAAAAATACAGTAAAATACAATACAATACAATACAATGCAAGAAAATACAACAAAATACAATAAAATACAATGCAATAAAATAAAATACAATAAAATACAATAAAATAAAATGAAATAAAAAACAACAAAAAAATACAGTAAAATACAATACAATACAATACAATAAAATGCAAGAAAATACAACAAAATACAATACAATACAATACAATACAATACAATAGAATAAAATAAAATTAGATAAATTACAATAAAAAATACAGTAAAATACAATACAATACAATACAATACAATGCAAGAAAATACAACAAAATAAAATAAAATACAATGCAATAAAATAAAATACAATAAAATGCAATAAAATAAAATGAAATAAAGAACAACAAAAAAATACAGTAAAATACAATACAATACAATACAATACAATGCAAGAAAATACAATAAAATACAATACAATACAATACAATACAATAAAATAGAATAAAATAAAATTAGATAAATTACAATAAAAATACAGTAAAATACAATACAATACAATACAATGCAAGAAAATACAACAAAATACAATAAAATACAATGCAATAAAATAAAATACAATAAAATAGAATAAAATAAAATGAAATAAAGAACAACAAAAAATACAGTAAAATACAATACAATAAAATACAATACAATGCAAGAAAATACAACAAAATACAATAAAATACAATGCAATAAAATAAAATACAATAAAATAGAATAAAATAAAATGAAATAAAGAACAACAAAAAAATACAGTAAAATACAATACAATACAATACAATGCAAGAAACTACAACAAAATACAATAAAATACAATGCATTAAAATAAAATACAATAAAATACAATAAAATAAAATGAAATAAAGAACAACAAAAAAATACAGTAAAATACAATACAATACAATACAATACAATGCAAGAAAATACAACAAAATACAATACAATACAATACAATACAATAAAATACAATAAAATAGAATAAAATAAAATTAGATAAATTACAATAAAAAATACAGTAAAATACAATACAATACAATGCAAGAAAATACAACAAAATACAATAAAATACAATGCAATAAAATAAAATACAATAAAATACAATAAAATAAAATGAAATAAAGAACAAAAAAATACAGTAAAATACAATACAATACAATACAATGCAAGAAAATACAACAAAATACAATGAAATACAATGCAATAAAATAAAATACAATAAAACACAATAAAATAAAATGAAATAAAGAACAACAAAAAAATACAGTAAAATACAATACAATACAATACAATACAATGCAAGAAAATACAACAAAATACAATAAAATACAATGCAATAAAATAAAATACAATAAAATACAATAAAATAAAATGAAATAAAGAACAACAAAAAAATACAGTAAAATACAATACAATACAATACAATACAATGCAAGAAAATACAACAAATACAATAAAATACAATACAATAAAATAAAATACAACAAAATACAATAAAATAAAATGAAATAAAGAACAACAAAAAAATACAGTAAAATACAATACAATACAATACAATACAATGCAAGAAAATACAATAAAATACAATAAAATACAATACAATACAATAAAATACAATGCAAGAAAATACAACAAAATACAATAAATTACAATGCAATAAAATAAAATACAATAAAATACAATAAAATAAAATGAAATAAAGAACAATAAAAAATAAAGTAAAATACAATACAATACAATACAATACAATGCAAGAAAATACAACAAAATACAATAAAATACAATACAATAAAATAAAATACAATAAAATACAATAAAATAAAATGAAATAAAGAACAACAAAAAAATACAGTAAAATACAATACAATACAATACAATACAATGCAAGAAAATACAATAAAATACAATACAATACAATACAATACAATACAATACAATGCAAGAAAATACAACAAAATACAATAAATTACAATGCAATAAAATAAAATACAATAAAATACAATAAAATAAAATGAAATAAAAAACAATAAAAAATACAATACAGTACAATACAATACAATGCAAGAAAATACAACAATATACAATAAAATACAATACAATAAAATACAATAAAATAGAATAAAATAAAATTAGATAAATTACAATAAAAAATACAGTAAAATACAATACAATATAATACAATACAATGCAAGAAAATACAACAAAATACAATAAAATACAATGCAATAAAATAAAATACAATAAAATACAATGAAATAAAATGAAATAAAGAACAACAAAAAAATACAGTAAAATACAATACAATACAATACAATACAATGCAAGAAAATACAACAAAATACAATAAAATACAATACAATACAATAAAATACAATAAAATAGAATAAAATAAAATTAGATAAATTACAATAAAAAATACAGTAAAATACAATACAATACAATGCAAGAAAATACAACAAAATACAATAAAATACAATGCAATAAAATAAAATACAATAAAATACAATAAAATAAAATGAAATAAAGAACAAAAAAATACAGTAAAATACAATACAATACAATACAATACAATGCAAGAAAATACAACAAAATACAATAAAATACAATACAATAAAATAAAATACAATAAAATACAATAAAATAAAATGAAATAAAGAACAACAAAAAAATACAGTAAAATACAATACAATACAATACAATACAATGCAAGAAAATACAATAAAATACAATAAAATACAATACAATACAATAAAATACAATGCAAGAAAATACAACAAAATACAATAAAATACAATGCAATAAAATAAAATACAATAAAATACAATAAAATAAAATGAAATAAAGAACAATAAAAAATACAGTAAAATACAATACAATACAATACAATACAATGCAAGAAAATACAACAAAATACAATAAAATACAATGCAATAAAATAAAATACAATAAAATACAATAAAATAAAATGAATGAAGAACAAAAAAATACAGTAAAATACAATACAATACAATACAATGCAAGAAAATACAACAAAATACAATGAAATACAATGCAATAAAATAAAATACAATAAAACACAATAAAATAAAATGAAATAAAGAACAACAAAAAAATACAGTAAAATACAATACAATACAATACAATGCAAAAAATACAACAAAATACAATAAAATACAATGCAATAAAATAAAATACAATAAAATACAATAAAATAAAATGAAATAAAGAACAACAAAAAAATACAGTAAAATACAATACAATACAATACAATACAATGCAAGAAAATACAACAAAATACAATAAAATAGAATGCAATAAAATAAAATACAATAAAATACAATAAAATAAAATGAAATAAAGAACAACAAAAAAATACAGTAAAATACAATACAATACAATACAATACAATGCAAGAAAATACAACAAAATACAATAAATTACAATGCAATAAAATAAAATACAATAAAATACAATAAAATAAAATGAAATAAAGAACAACAAAAAATACAGTAAAATACAATACAATACAATACAATGCAAGAAAATACAATAAAATACAATACAATACAATACAATACAATAAAATAGAATAAAATAAAATTAGATAAATTACAATAAAAAATACAGTAAAATACAATACAATACAATACAATACTATGCAAGAAAATACAACAAAATACAATAAAATACAATGCAATAAAATACAATACAATAAAATAGAATAAAATAAAATGAAATAAAGAACAACAAAAAAATACAGTAAAATACAATACAATACAATACAATACAATGCAAGAAAATACAAAAAATACAATAAAATACAATGCAATACAATAAAATACAATAAAATACAATAAAATAAAATGAAATAAAGAACAATAAAAAAATACAGTAAAATACAATACAATACAATACAATGCAAGAAACTACAACAAAATACAATAAAATACAATGCAATAAAATAAAATACAATAAAATACAATAAAATAAAATGAAATGAAGAACAACAAAAAAATACAGTAAAATACAATAAAATACAATACAATACAATGCAAGAAAATACAACAAAATACAATAAAATACAATACAATACAATAAAATACAATAAAATAGAATAAAATAAAATTAGATAAATTACAATAAAAAATACAGTAAAATACAATACAATACAATGCAAGAAAATACAACAAAATACAATAAAATACAATGCAATAAAATAAAATACAATAAAATACAATAAAATAAAATGAAATAAAGAACAAAAAAATACAGTAAAATACAATACAATACAATACAATGCAAGAAAATACAACAAAATACAATGAAATACAATGCAATAAAATAAAATACAATAAAACACAATAAAATAAAATGAAATAAAGAACAACAAAAAAATACAGTAACATATAATACAATACAATACAATACAATGCAAGAAAATAAAACAAAATACGATAAAATACAATACAATAAAATAAAATACAATAAAATACAATAAAATAAAACGAAATAAAGAACAACAAAAAATACAGTAAAATACAATACAATACAATACAATACAATGCAAGAAAATAGAACAAAATACAATAAAATACAATACAATAAAATAAAATACAATAAAATACAATAAAATAAAATGAAATAAAGAACAACAAAAAAATACAGTAAAATACAATACAATACAATACAATACAATGCAAGAAAATACAATACAATACAATACAATACAATACAATACAATACAATAGAATAAAATAAAATTAGATAAATTACAATAAAAAATACAGTAAAATACAATACAATACAATACAATACAATGCAAGAAAATACAACCAAATACAATAAAATACAATGCAATAAAATAAAATACAATAAAATACAATAAAATAAAATGAAATAAAGAACAACAAAAAAATACAGTAAAATACAATACAATACAATACAATGCAAGAAAATACAACAAAATACAATACAATAAAATACAATAAAATACAATAAAATAGAATAAAATAAAATTAGATAAATTACAGTAAAAATACAGTAAAATACAATACAATACAATACAATGCAAGAAAATACAACAAAATACAATAAAATACAATGCAATAAAATAAAATACAATAAAATACAATAAAATAAAATGAAATAAAAAACAACAAAAAAATACAGTAAAATACAATACAATACAATACAATAAAATGCAAGAAAATACAACAAAATACAATACAATACAATACAATACAATACAATAGAATAAAATAAAATTAGATAAATTACAATAAAAAATACAGTAAAATACAATACAATACAATACAATACAATGCAAGAAAATACAACCAAATACAATAAAATACATTGCAATAAAATAAAATACAATAAAATGCAATAAAATAAAATGAAATAAAGAACAACAAAAAAATACAGTAAAATACAATACAATACAATACAATACAATGCAAGAAAATACAATAAAATACAATACAATACAATACAATACAATAAAATAGAATAAAATAAAATTAGATAAATTACAATAAAAATACAGTAAAATACAATACAATACAATACAATGCAAGAAAATACAACAAAATACAATAAAATACAATGCAATAAAATAAAATACAATAAAATAGAATAAAATAAAATGAAATAAAGAACAACAAAAAATACAGTAAAATACAATACAATAAAATACAATACAATGCAAGAAAATACAACAAAATACAATAAAATACAATGCAATAAAATAAAATACAATAAAATAGAATAAAATAAAATGAAATAAAGAACAACAAAAAAATACAGTAAAATACAATACAATACAATACAATGCAAGAAACTACAACAAAATACAATAAAATACAATGCATTAAAATAAAATACAATAAAATACAATAAAATAAAATGAAATAAAGAACAACAAAAAAATACAGTAAAATACAATACAATACAATACAATACAATGCAAGAAAATACAACAAAATACAATACAATACAATACAATACAATAAAATACAATAAAATAGAATAAAATAAAATTAGATAAATTACAATAAAAAATACAGTAAAATACAATACAATACAATGCAAGAAAATACAACAAAATACAATAAAATACAATGCAATAAAATAAAATACAATAAAATACAATAAAATAAAATGAAATAAAGAACAAAAAAATACAGTAAAATACAATACAATACAATACAATGCAAGAAAATACAACAAAATACAATGAAATACAATGCAATAAAATAAAATACAATAAAACACAATAAAATAAAATGAAATAAAGAACAACAAAAAAATACAGTAAAATATAATACAATACAATACAATACAATGCAAGAAAATAAAACAAAATACGATAAAATACAATACAATAAAATAAAATACAATAAAATACAATAAAAT
>NC_080854.1:2550000-2555000 GCF_030435755.1 Ochotona princeps
AAAATACAATACAATACAATACAATACAATGCAAGAAAATACAACAAAATACAATAAAATACAATGCAATAAAATAAAATACAATAAAATACAATAAAATAAAATGAAATAAAGAACAACAAAAAATACAGTAAAATACAATACAATACAATACAATACAATGCAAGAAAATACAACAAAATACAATAAAATACGATACAATACAATAAAATAGAATAAAATAAAATTAGATAAATTACAATAAAAAATACAGTAAAATACAATACAATACAATACAATACAATGCAAGAAAATACAACAAAATACAATAAAATACAATGCAATAAAATAAAATACAATAAAATACAATAAAATAAAATGAAATAAAGAACAACAAAAAAATACAGTAAAATACAATACAATACAATACAATACAATGCAAGAAAATACAACAAAATACAATAAAATACAATACAATACAATAAAATACAATAAAATAGAATAAAATAAAATTAGATAAATTACAATAAAAAATACAGTAAAATACAATACAATACAATACAATACAATGCAAGAAAATACAACAAAATACAATAAAATACAATGCAATAAACTAAAATACAATAAAATACAATAAAATAAAATGAAATAAAGAACAACAAAAAATACAGTAAAATACAATACAATACAATACAATACAATGCAAGAAAATACAACAACATACAATAAAATACAATACAATACAATAAAATACAATAAAATAGAATAAAATAAAATTAGATAAATTACAATAAAAAATACAGTAAAATACAATACAATACAATGCAAGAAAATACAACAAAACACAATAAAATACAATGCAATAAAATAAAATACAATAAAATGCAATAAAATAATATGAAATAAAGAACAACAAAAAAATACAGTAAAATACAATACAATACAATACAATGCAAGAAAATACAACAAAATACAATGAAATACAATGCAATAAAATAAAATACAATAAAATACAATAAAATAAAATGAAATAAAGAACAACAAAAAAAATACAGTAAAATACAATACAATACAATACAATACAATGCAAGAAAATACAACAAAATACAATAAAATACAATACAATACAATAAAATACAGTAAAATAGAATAAAATAAAATTAGATAAATTACAATAAAAAATACAGTAAAATACAATACAATACAATGCAAGAAAATACAACAAAACACAATAAAATACAATGCAATAAAATAAAATACAATAAAATACAATAAAATAAAATGAAATAAAGAACAACAAAAAAATACAGTAAAATACAATACAATACAATACAATGCAAGAAAATACAATACAATACAATACAATACAATACAATAAAATACAATAAAATAAATAAAATAAAATGAAATAAAGAACAAAAAAAAATACAGTAAAATACAATACAATACAATACAATACAATGCAAGAAAATACAACAAAATACAATAAAATACAATGCAATAAAATAAAATACAATAAAATACAATAAAATAAAATGAAATAAAGAACAACAAAAAATACAGTAAAATACAATACAATACAATACAATACAATGCAAGAAAATACAACAAAATACAATAAAATACGATACAATACAATAAAATAGAATAAAATAAAATTAGATAAATTACAATAAAAAATACAGTAAAATACAATACAATACAATACAATACAATGCAAGAAAATACAACAAAATACAATAAAATACAATGCAATAAAATAAAATACAATAAAATACAATAAAATAAAATGAAATAAAGAACAACAAAAAAATACAGTAAAATACAATACAATACAATACAATACAATGCAAGAAAATACAACAAAATACAATAAAATACAATACAATACAATAAAATACAATAAAATAGAATAAAATAAAATTAGATAAATTACAATAAAAAATACAGTAAAATACAATACAATACAATACAATACAATGCAAGAAAATACAACAAAATACAATAAAATACAATGCAATAAACTAAAATACAATAAAATACAATAAAATAAAATGAAATAAAGAACAACAAAAAATACAGTAAAATACAATACAATACAATACAATACAATGCAAGAAAATACAACAACATACAATAAAATACAATACAATACAATAAAATACAATAAAATAGAATAAAATAAAATTAGATAAATTACAATAAAAAATACAGTAAAATACAATACAATACAATGCAAGAAAATACAACAAAACACAATAAAATACAATGCAATAAAATAAAATACAATAAAATGCAATAAAATAATATGAAATAAAGAACAACAAAAAAATACAGTAAAATACAATACAATACAATACAATGCAAGAAAATACAACAAAATACAATGAAATACAATGCAATAAAATAAAATACAATAAAATACAATAAAATAAAATGAAATAAAGAACAACAAAAAAATACAGTAAAATACAATACAATACAATACAATGCAAGAAAATACAATACAATACAATACAATACAATAAAATACAATAAAATACAATAAAATAAAATGAAATAAAGAACAAAAAAAATACAGTAAAATACAATACAATACAATACAATACAATGCAAGAAAATACAACAAAATACAATAAAATACAATGCAATAAAATAAAATACAATAAAATACAATAAAATAAAATGAAATAAAGAACAACAAAAAATACAGTAAAATACAATACAATACAATACAATACAATGCAAGAAAATACAACAAAATACAATAAAATACAATACTATACAATAAAATAGAATAAAATAAAATTAGATAAATTACAATAAAACATACAGTAAAATACAATACAATACAATACAATACAATGCAAGAAAATACAACAAAATACAATAAAATACAATGCAATAAAATAAAATACAATAAAACACAATAAAATAAAATGAAATAAAGAACAACAAAAAAATACAGTAAAATACAATACAATACAATACAATGCAAGAAAATACAACAAAATACAATACAATACAATACAATACAATAAAATACAATAAAATAGAATAAAAAAATTAGATAAATAAAAATAAAAATACAGTAAAATACAATACAATACAATACAATACAATACAATACAATGCAAGAAAATACAACAAAATACAATAAAATACAATGCAATAAAATAAAATACAATAAAATACAATAAAATAAAATGAAATAAAGAACAACAAAAAATACAGTAAAATACAATACAATACAATAAAATACAATGCAAGAAAATACAACAAAATACAATAAAATACAATGCAATAAAATAAAATACAATAAAATACAATAAAATAAAATGAAATAAAGAACACCAAAAAAATACAGTAAAATACAATACAATACAATACAATACAATGCAAGAAAATACAACAAAATACAATACAATACAATAAAATACAATAAAATAGAATAAAATAAAATTAGATGAATTACAATAAAAAATACAGTAAAATACAATACAATACAATACAATACAATGCAAGAAAATACAACAAAATACAATAAAATACAATGCAATAAAATAAAATACAATAAAATACAATAAAATAAAATGAAATAAAGAACAACAAAAAAATACAGTAAAATACAATACAATACAATACAATACAATGCAAGAAAATACAACAAAATACAATAAAATACAATGCAATAAAATAAAATACAATAAAATACAATAAAATAAAATGAAATAAAGAACAACAAAAAAATACAGTAAAATACAATACAATACAATACAATACAATGCAAGAAAATACAACGAAATACAATAAAATACAATGCAATAAAATAAAATACAATAAAATACAATAAAATAAAATGAAATAAAGAACAACAAAAAATACAGTAAAATACAATACAATACAATACAATACAATGCAAGAAAATAAAACAAAATACAATAAAATACAATGCAATAAAATAAAATACAATAAAATACAATAAAATAAAATGAAATAAAGAACAACAAAAAAATACAGTAAAATACAATACAATACAATACAATGCAAGAAAATACAATACAATACAATACAATACAATACAATACAATAAAATACAATAAAATACAATAAAATAAAATGAAATAAAGAACAACAAAAAAATACAGTAAAATACAATACAATACAATACAATACAATGCAAGAAAATACAACAAAATACAATGCAATAAAATAAAATACAATAAAATACAATAAAATAAAATGAAATAAAGAAAAACAAAAAAATACAATATAAAACAATACAATACAATACAATGCAAGAAAATACAACAAAATACAATAAAATACAATGCAATAAAATAAAATACAATAAAATACAATAAAATAAAATGAAATAAAGAACAACAAAAAAATACAGTAAAATACAATACAATACAATACAATACAATGCAAGAAAATACAACAAAACACAATAAAATACAATACAATACAATAAAATACAATAAAATAGAATAAAATAAAATTAGATAAATTACAATAAAAAATACAGTAAAATACAATACAATACAATACAATACAATGCAAGAAAATACAACAAAATACAATAAAATACAATGCAATAAAATAAAATACAATAAAATACAATAAAATAAAATGAAATAAAGAACAACAAAAAAATAGTGTAAAATACAATACAATACAATACAATACAATGCAAGAAAATACAACAAAATACAATAAAATACAATGCAATAAAATAAAATACAATAAAATACAATAAAATAAAATGAAATAAAGAACAACAAAAAAATACAGTAAAATACAATACAATACAATACAATACAATGCAAGAAAATACAACAAAATACAATACAATACAATACAATAAAATAAAATACAATAAAATAAAATTAGATAAATTACAATAAAAAATACAGTAAAATACAATACAATACAATACAATACAATGCAAGAAAATACAACAAAATACAATAAAATACAATGCAATAAAATAAAATACAATAAAATACAATAAAATA
>NC_080854.1:2570000-2585000 GCF_030435755.1 Ochotona princeps
CAATACAATTCAATGCAAGAAAATACAACAAAATACAATAAAATACAATACAATACAATAAAATACAATAAAATAGAATAAAATAAAATTAGATAAATTACAATAAAAAATACAGTAAAATACAATACAATACAATACAATGCAAGAAAATACAACAAAATACAATAAAATACAATGCAATAAAATAAAATACAATAAAATACAATAAAATAAAATGAAATAAAGAACAACAAAAAAATACAGTAAAATACAATACAATACAATACAACACAGTACTTGAAAATACAATAAAATCCAATAAAATTAAATGCAATAAAATAAAATGCAGTAAAATACAATCCACTTCGATACAATAAAATACAAACAAAAATACAATACAATTAAATACAATACAATAAGATACAATATAATGCAATGCAATACAAAAAAAAACAATGCAATAAAATACAATTAAATACATTAAAATAGAATAAAATACAATGAAATAGAATAAAATACAATAACAAATATAATACAATACAATAAAAGAAAGTACGATAAAAAATACACTAAAATACAATACAATACAATACAATACAATGCAAGAAAATACAACAAAATACAATAAAATACAATGCAATAAAATAAAATACAATAAAATACAATAAAATACAATGAAATAAAGAACAACAAAAAAATACAGTAAAATACAATACAATACAATACAATACAATGCAAGAAAATACAACAAAATACAATACAATACAATACAATGCAATACAATACAATAAAATAGAATAAAATAAAATTAGATAAATTACAATAAAAATACAGTAAAATACAATACAATACAATACAATACAATGCAAGAAAATACAACAAAATACAATAAAATACAATGCAATAAAATAAAATACAATAAAAAACAATAAAATAAAATGAAATAAAGAACAACAAAAAAATACAGTAAAATACAATACGATACAATACAATACAATGCAAGAAAATACAACAAAATACAACAAAATACAATACAATACAATAAAATACAATAAAATAGAATAAAATAAAATTAGATAAATTACAATAAAAAATACAGTAAAATACAATACAATACAATACAATACAATGCAAGAAAATACAACAAAATACAATAAAATACAATGCAATAAAATAAAATACAATAAAATAAAATGAAATAAAGAACAACAAAAAAATACAGTAAAATACAATACAATACAATACAATACAATGCAAGAAAATACAACAAAATACAATAAAATACAATGCAATAAAATAAAATACAATAAAATACAATAAAATAAAATGAAATAAAGAACAACAAAAAAATACAGTAAAATACAATACAATACAATACAATACAATGCAAGAAAATACAACAAAATACAATAAAATACAATGCAATAAAATAAAATACAATAAAATAAAATGAAATAAAGAACAACAAAAAAATACAGTAAAATACAATACGATACAATACAATACAATGCAAGAAAATACAACAAAATACAATACAATGCAATAAAATATAATAAAATAGAATAAAATAAAATTAGATAAATTACAATAAAAAATACAGTAAAATACAATACAATACAATACAATACAATGCAAGAAAATACAACAAAATACAATAAAATACAATGCAATAAAATAAAATACAATAAAATACAATAAAATAAAATGAAATAAAGAACAACAAAAAATACAGTAAAATACAATACAATACAATACAATACAATGCAAGAAAATACAATACAATACAATACAATACAATAAAATACAATAAAAAGAATAAAATAAAATTAGATAAATTACAATAAAAATACAGTAAAATACAATACAATACAATGCAAGAAAATACAACAAAATACAATAAAATACAATGCAACAAAATAAAATACAATAAAATACAATAAAATAAAATGAAATAAAGAACATCAAAAAATACAGTAAAATACAATACAATACAATACAATGCAAGAAAATACAACAAAATACAATAAAATACAATGCAATAAAATAAAATACAATAAAATACAATAAAATAAAATGAAATAAAGAACAACAAAAAAATACAGTAAAATACAATACAATACAATACAATACAATGCAAGAAAATACAACAAAATACAATACAATACAATACAATAAAATACAATAAAATACAATAAAATAAAATTAGATAAATTACAATAAAAAATACAGTAAAATACAATACAATACAATACAATACAATGCAAGAAAATACAACAAAATACAATAAAATAAAATGCAATAAAATAAAATACAATAAAATAGAATAAAATAAAATTAGATAAATTACAATAAAAAATACAGTAAAATACAATACAATACAATACAATACAATGCAAGAAAATACAACAAAATACAATAAAATACAATGCAATAAAATAAAATACAATAAAATACAATAAAATAAAATGAAATAAAGAACAACAAAAAATACAGTAAAATACAATACAATACAATACAATACAATGCAAGAAAATACAACAAAATACAACAAAATAGAATACAATACAATAAAATACAATAAAATACAATAAAATACAATGAAATTAGATAAATTACAATAAAAAATACAGTAAAATACAATACAATACAATACAATACAATGCAAGAAAATACAACAAAATACAATAAAATACAATGCAATAAAATAAAATACAATAAAATACAATAAAATAAAATGAAATAAAGAACAACAAAAAATACAGTAAAATACAATACAATACAATGCAAGAAAATACAACAAAATACAATAAAATACAATGCAATAAAATAAAATACAATAAAATACAATAAAATAAAATGAAATAAAGAACAACAAAAAAATACAGTAAAATACAATACAATACAATACAATACAATGCAAGAAAATACAACGAAATACAATAAAATACAATGCAATAAAATAAAATACAATAAAATACAATAAAATAAAATGAAATAAAGAACAACAAAAAATACAGTAAAATACAATACAATACAATACAATACAATGCAAGAAAATACAACGAAATACAATAAAATACAATGCAATAAAATAAAATACAATAAAATACAATAAAATAAAATGAAATAAAGAACAACAAAAAAATACAGTAAAATACAATACAATACAATGCAAGAAAATACAATACAATACAATACAATACAATACAATACAATAAATACAATAAAATACAATAAAATAAAATGAAATAAAGAACAACAAAAAAATACAGTAAAATACAATACAATACAATACAATACAATGCAAGAAAATACAACAAAATACAATAAAATACAATACAATACAATAAAATACAATAAAATAAAATGAAATAAAGAACAACAAAAAAATACAATAAAATACAATACAGTACAATACAATGCAAGAAAATACAACAAAATACAATAAAATACAATGCAATAAAATAAAATACAATAAAATACAATAAAATAAAATAAAAAAAAGAACAACAAAAAAATACAGTAAAATACAATACGATACAATACAATACAATGCAACAAAATACAACAAAATACAACAAAATACAATACAATACAATAAAATACAATAAAATAGAATAAAATAAAATTAGATAAATTACAATAAAAAATACAGTAAAATACAATACAATACAATACATTACAATGCAAGAAAATACAACAAAATACAATAAAATACAATGCAATAAAATAAAATACAATAAAATACAATAAAATAAAATGAAATAAAGAACAACAAAAAAATACAGTAAAATACAATACAATACAATACAACACAATGCAAGAAAATACAATAAATTACAATACAATACAATACAATACAATAAAATACAATAAAATAGAATAAAATAAAATTAGATAAATTACAATAAAAAATACAGTAAAATACAATACAATACAATACAATACAATGCAAGAAAATACAACAAAATACAATAAAATACAAGGCAATAAAATAAAATACAATAAAATACAATAAAATAAAATGAAATAAAGAACAACAAAAAAATACAGTAAAATACAATACAATACAATGCAAGAAAATACAACAAAATACAATAAAATACAATGCAATAAAATAAAATACAATAAAATACAATAACAAATATAAAATACAATAAAAGAAAGTACTATAAAAAAATACACTAAAATACAATACAATACAATACAATTAAATACAAAAAATAAAATACAATAAAATAAAATAAAATAAAGTACAATAAGAAAATACAGTAAACTACAATACAATACAAGAAAATACAACAAAATGCAATAAATGCGATACCATACAATACAATACAATACAATACAATACAATACAATACAATACAATAAAATAAAGTACAATAAAAATACAGTAAAATACAATACAATACAATACAATACAATGCAAGAAAATACAACAAAATACAATAAAATACAATGCAATAAAATAAAATACAATAAAATACAATAAAATAAAATGAAATAAAGAACAACAAAAAAATACAGTAAAATACAATACAATACAATAGAAGACAATACAATGCAAGAAAATACAACAAAATACAATAAAATACAATGCAATAAAATAAAATACAATAAAATACAATAAAATACAATACAATACAATAACAAATATAAAATACAATAAAAGAAAGTACAATAAAAAATACACTAAAATACAATACAATACAATACACTTAAATACAATTAAATACAATACAATACAATAAAATACAATAAAATAGAATAAAATAAAATTAGATAAATTACAATAAAAAATACAGTAAAATACAATACAATACAATACAATACAATGCAAGAAAATACAACAAAATACAATAAAATACAATGCAATAAAATAAAATACAATAAAATACAATAAAATAAAATGAAATAAAGAACAAAAAAAATACAGTAAAATACAATACAATACAATACAATTAAATACAATAAAATACAATACAATCCAAGAAAATACAACAAAATACAATAAACTACAATACCATAAAATAAAATACAATACAATAAAATAAAATAAAATCCAGTACATTAAAAAACAGTAAAATACAATACAATACAATACAATACAATGCAAGAAAATACAACAAAATACAATAAAATACAATGCAATAAAATAAAATACAATAAAATACAATAAAATAAAATGAAATAAAGAACAACAAAAAAATACAGTAAAATACAATACAATACAATGCAAGAAAATACAACAAAATACAATAAAGTACAATGCAATAAAATAAAATACAATAAAATACAATAAAATAAAATGAAATAAAGAACAACAAAAAAATACAGTAAAATACAATACAATACAATACAACACAGTACTTGAAAATACAATAAAATCCAATAAAATTAAATGCAATAAAATAAAATGCAGTAAAATACAATCCACTTCGATACAATAAAATACAAACAAAAATACAATACAATTAAATACAATACAATAAGATACAATATAATGCAATGCAATACAATAAAAAACAATGCAATAAAATACAATTAAATACATTAAAATAGAATAAAATACAATGAAATAGAATAAAATACAATAACAAATATAAAATACAATAAAAGAAAGTACGATAAAAAATACACTAAAATACAATACAGTACAATACAATACAATGCAAGAAAATACAACAAAATACAATAAAATACAATACAAAACAATACAATACAATGCAAGAAAATACAACAAAATACAATAAAATACAATACAATACAATACAATACAATAAAATAGAATAAAATAAAATTAGATAAATTACAATAAAAAATACAGTAAAATACAATACAATACAATACAATGCAAGAAAATACAACAAAATACAATAAAATACAATGCAATAAAATAAAATACAATAAAATACAATAAAATAAAATGAAATAAAGAACAACAAAAAATACAGTAAAATACAATACAATACAATACAATACAATGCAAGAAAATACAACAAAAATACAATAAAATACAATGCAATAAAATAAAATACAATAAAATACAATAAAATAAAATGAAATAAAGAACAACAAAAAAATACAGTAAAATACAATACAATACAATACAATACAATGCAAGAAAATACAACGAAATACAATAAAATACAATGCAATAAAATAAAATACAATAAAATACAATAAAATAAAATGAAATAAAGAACAACAAAAAATACAGTAAAATACAATACAATACAATACAATACAATGCAAGAAAATACAACAAAATACAATAAAATACAGTGCAATAAAATAAAATACAATAAAATACAATAAAATAAAATGAAATAAAGAACAACAAAAAAATACAGTAAAATACAATACAATACAATGCAAGAAAATACAATAAAATACAATACAATACAATACAATACAATAAATACAATAAAATACAATAAAATAAAATGAAATAAAGAACAACAAAAAAATACAGTAAAATACAATACAATACAATACAATACAATGCAAGAAAATACAACAAAATACAATAAAATACAATGCAATAAAATAAAATACAATAAAATACAATAAAATACAATACAATACAATAACAAATATAAAATACAATAAAAGAAAGTACAATAAAAAATACACTAAAATACAATACAATACAATACAATTAAATACAATTAAATACAATACAATACAATAAAATACAATAAAATAGAATAAAATAAAATTAGATAAATTACAATAAAAAATACAGTAAAATACAATACAATACAATACAATACAATGCAAGAAAATACAACAAAATACAATAAAATACAATGCAATAAAATAAAATACAATAAAATACAATAAAATAAAATGAAATAAAGAACAAAAAAAATACAGTAAAATACAATACAATACAATACAATTAAATACAATAAAATACAATACAATCCAAGAAAATACAACAAAATACAATAAACTACAATACCATAAAATAAAATACAATACAATAAAATAAAATAAAATCCAGTACATTAAAAAACAGTAAAATACAATACAATACAATACAATACAATGCAAGAAAATACAACAAAATACAATAAAATACAATGCAATAAAATAAAATACAATAAAATACAATAAAATAAAATGAAATAAAGAACAACAAAAAAATACAGTAAAATACAATACAATACAATGCAAGAAAATACAACAAAATACAATAAAGTACAATGCAATAAAATAAAATACAATAAAATACAATAAAATAAAATGAAATAAAGAACAACAAAAAAATACAGTAAAATACAATACAATACAATACAACACAGTACTTGAAAATACAATAAAATCCAATAAAATTAAATGCAATAAAATAAAATGCAGTAAAATACAATCCACTTCGATACAATAAAATACAAACAAAAATACAATACAATTAAATACAATACAATAAGATACAATATAATGCAATGCAATACAATAAAAAACAATGCAATAAAATACAATTAAATACATTAAAATAGAATAAAATACAATGAAATAGAATAAAATACAATAACAAATATAAAATACAATAAAAGAAAGTACGATAAAAAATACACTAAAATACAATACAGTACAATACAATACAATGCAAGAAAATACAACAAAATACAATAAAATACAATACAATACAATACAATACAATGCAAGAAAATACAACAAAATACAATAAAATACAATACAATACAATACAATACAATAAAATAGAATAAAATAAAATTAGATAAATTACAATAAAAAATACAGTAAAATACAATACAATACAATACAATGCAAGAAAATACAACAAAATACAATAAAATACAATGCAATAAAATAAAATACAATAAAATAGAATAAAATAAAATGAAATAAAGAACAACAAAAAAATACAGTAAAATACAATACAATACAATACAATACAATGCAAGAAAATACAACAAAAATACAATAAAATACAATGCAATAAAATAAAATACAATAAAATACAATAAAATAAAATGAAATAAAGAACAACAAAAAAATACAGTAAAATACAATACAATACAATACAATACAATGCAAGAAAATACAACGAAATACAATAAAATACAATGCAATAAAATAAAATACAATAAAATACAATAAAATAAAATGAAATAAAGAACAACAAAAAATACAGTAAAATACAATACAATACAATACAATACAATGCAAGAAAATACAACAAAATACAATAAAATACAGTGCAATAAAATAAAATACAATAAAATACAATAAAATAAAATGAAATAAAGAACAACAAAAAAATACAGTAAAATACAATACAATACAATGCAAGAAAATACAATAAAATACAATACAATACAATACAATACAATAAATACAATAAAATACAATAAAATAAAATGAAATAAAGAACAACAAAAAAATACAGTAAAATACAATACAATACAATACAATACAATGCAAGAAAATACAACAAAATACAATAAAATACAATACAATACAATAAAATACAATAAAATAAAATGAAATAAAGAACAACAAAAAAATACAATAAAATACAATACATTACAATACAATGCAAGAAAATACAACAAAATACAATAAAATACAATGCAATAAAATAAAATACAATAAAATACAATAAAATAAAATAAAAAAAAGAACAACAAAAAAATACAGTAAAATACAATACGATACAATACAATACAATGCAAGAAAATACAACAAAATACAACAAAATACAATACAATACAATAAAATACAATAAAATAGAATAAAATAAAATTAGATAAATTACAATAAAAAATACAGTAAAATACAATACAATACAATACATTACAATGCAAGAAAATACAACAAAATACAATAAAATACAATGCAATAAAATAAAATACAATAAAATACAATAAAATAAAATGAAATAAAGAACAACAAAAAAATACAGTAAAATAAATACAATACAATACAACACAATGCAAGAAAATACAATAAATTACAATACAATACAATACAATACAATAAAATACAATAAAATAGAATAAAATAAAATTAGATAAATTACAATAAAAAATACAGTAAAATACAATACAATACAATACAATACAATGCAAGAAAATACAACAAAATACAATGAAATACAATGCAATAAAATAAAATACAATAAAATACAATAAAATAAAATGAAATAAAGAACAACAAAAAAATACAGTAAAATACAACACAATACAATACAATACAATGCAAGAAAATACAACAAAATACAATAAAATACAATGCAATAAAATAAAATACAATAAAATACAATAAAATAAAATGAAATAAAGAACAACAAAAAATACAGTAAAATACAATACAATACAATACAATACAATGCAAGAAAATACAACAAAATACAATACAATACAATACAATACAATAAAATACAATAAAATAGAATAAAATAAAATTAGATAAATTACAATAAAAAATACAGTAAAATACAATACAGTACAATACAATACAATGCAAGAAAATACAACAAAATACAATAAAATACAATGCAATAAAATAAAATACAATAAAATACAATAAAATAAAATGAAATAAAGAACAACAAAAAAATACAGTAAAATACAATACGATACAATACAATACAATGCAAGAAAATACAACAAAATACAATAAAATACAAGGCAATAAAATAAAATACAATAAAATACAATAAAATAAAATGAAATAAAGAAAAACAAAAAAATACAGTAAAATACAATACAATACAATGCAAGAAAATACAACAAAATACAATAAAATACAATGCAATAAAATAAAATACAATAACAAATATAAAATACAATAAAAGAAAGTACTATAAAGAAATACACTAAAATACAATACAATACAATACAATTAAATACAGAAAATAAAATACAATAACATAAAATAAAATAAAGTACAATAAGAAAATACAGTAAACTACAATACAATACAAGAAAATACAACAAAATGCAATAAATGCGATACCATAAAATACAATACAATACAATACAATACAATACAATACAATACAATAAAGTACAATAAAAATACAGTAAAATACAATACAATACAATACAATACAATGCAAGAAAATACAACAAAATACAATAAAATACAATGCAATAAAATAAAATACAATAAAATACAATAAAATAAAATGAAATAAAGAACAACAAAAAAATACAGTAAAATACAATACAATACAATAGAAGACAATACAATGCAAGAAAATACAACAAAATACAATAAAATACAATGCAATAAAATAAAATACAATAAAATACAATAAAATAAAATGAAATAAAGAACAAAAAAAATACAGTAAAATACAATACAATACAATACAATTAAATACAATAAAATACAATACAATCCAAGAAAATACAACAAAATACAATAAACTACAATACCATAAAATAAAATACAATACAATAAAATAAAATAAAATCCAGTACATTAAAAAACAGTAAAATACAATACAATACAATACAATACAATGCAAGAAAATACAACAAAATACAATAAAATACAATGCAATAAAATAAAATACAATAAAATACAATAAAATAAAATGAAATAAAGAACAACAAAAAAATACAGTAAAATACAATACAATACAATGCAAGAAAATACAACAAAATACAATAAAGTACAATGCAATAAAATAAAATACAATAAAATACAATAAAATAAAATGAAATAAAGAACAACAAAAAAATACAGTAAAATACAATACAATACAATACAACACAGTACTTGAAAATACAATAAAATCCAATAAAATTAAATGCAATAAAATAAAATGCAGTAAAATACAATCCACTTCGATACAATAAAATACAAACAAAAATACAATACAATTAAATACAATACAATAAGATACAATATAATGCAATGCAATACAATAAAAAACAATGCAATAAAATACAATTAAATACATTAAAATAGAATAAAATACAATGAAATAGAATAAAATACAATAACAAATATAAAATACAATAAAAGAAAGTACGATAAAAAATACACTAAAATACTATACAGTACAATACAATACAATGCAAGAAAATACAACAAAATACAATAAAATACAATGCAATAAAATAAAATACAATAAAATACAATAAAATACAATGAAATAAAGAACAACAAAAAAATACAGTAAAATACGATACAATACAATACAATACAATGCAAGAAAATACAACAAAATACAATACAATACAATACAATACAATACAATACAATAAAATAGAATAAAATAAAATTAGATAAATTACAATAAAAATACAGTAAAATACAATACAATACAATACAATACAATGCAAGAAAATACAACAAAATACAACAAAATACAATACAATACAATACAATACAATAAAATAGAATAAAATAAAATTAGATAAATTACAATAAAAAATACAGTAAAATACAATACAATACAATACAATGCAAGAAAATACAACAAAATACAATAAAATACAATGCAATAAAATAAAATACAATAAAATACAATAAAATAAAATGAAATAAAGAACAACAAAAAAATACAGTAAAATGCAATACAATACAATACAATACAATGCAAGAAAATACAACAAAAATACAATAAAATACAATGCAATAAAATAAAATACAATAAAATACAATAAAATAAAATGAAATAAAGAACAACAAAAAAATACAGTAAAATACAATACAATACAATACAATACAATGCAAGAAAATACAACGAAATACAATAAAATACAATGCAATAAAATAAAATACAATAAAATACAATAAAATAAAATGAAATAAAGAACAACAAAAAATACAGTAAAATACAATACAATACAATACAATACAATGCAAGAAAATACAACAAAATACAATAAAATACAATGCAATAAAATAAAATACAATAAAATACAATAAAATAAAATGAAATAAAGAACAACAAAAAAATACAGTAAAATACAATACAATACAATGCAAGAAAATACAAAAAATACAATACAATACAATACAATAAAATAAAATACAATAAAATAAATAAAATAAAATGAAATAAAGAACAACAAAAAAATACAGTAAAATACAATACAATACAATACAATACAATGCAAGAAAATACAACAAAATACAATAAAATACAATGCAATAAAATAAAATACAATAAAATACAATAAAATAAAATGAAATAAAGAACAACAAAAAATACAGTAAAATACAATACAATACAATACAATACAATGCAAGAAAATACAACAAAATACAATACAATACAATACAATACAATAAAATAGAAAAAAATAAAATTAGATAAATTACAATAAAAAATACAGTAAAATACAATACAATACAATACAATGCAAGAAAATACAACAAAATACAATAAAATACAATGCAACAAAATAAAGTAAATAAAATACAATAAAATAAAATGAAATAAAGAACAACAAAAAAATACAGTAAAATACAATACAATACAATACAATACAATGCAAGAAAATACAACAAAATACAATAAAATACAATACAATACTATAAAATACAATGAAATAGAATAAAATAAAATTAGATAAATTACAATAAAAAATACAGTAAAATACAATACAATACAATACAATACAATGCAAAAAAATACAACAAAATACAATAAAATACAATGCAATAAAATAAAATACAATAAAATACAATAAATAAAATGAAATAAAGAACAACAAAAAAATACAGTAAAATACAATACAATACAATACAATGCAAGAAAATACAACAAAATACAATACAATACAATACAATACAATAAAATACAATAAAATAGAATAAAAAAAATTAGATAAATTAAAATAAAATACAGTAAAATACAATACAACAGTGTACAATACAATGCAAGAAAATACAACAAAATACAATAAAATACAATGCAATAAAATAAAATACAATAAAATACAATAAAATAAAATAAAATAAAGAACAACAAAAAAATACAGTAAAATACAATACGATACAATACAATACAATGCAAGAAAATACAACAAAATACAACAAAATACAATACAATACAATAAAATACAATAAAATAGAATAAAATAAAATTAGATAAATTACAATAAAAAATACAGTAAAATACAATACAATACAATACATTACAATGCAAGAAAATACAACAAAATACAATAAAATACAATGCAATAAAATAAAATACAATAAAATACAATAAAATAAAATGAAATAAAGAACAACAAAAAAATACAGTAAAATACAATACAATACAATACAATACAATGCAAGAAAATACAACAAAATACAATAAAATACACTGCAATAAAATAAAATACAATAAAATACAATAAAATAAAATGAAATAAAGAACAACAAAAAATACAGTAAAATACAATACAATACAATACAATACAATGCAAGAAAATACAACAAAATACAATAAAATACAATGCAATAAAATAAAATACAATAAAATACAATAAAATAAAATGAAATGAAGAACAAAAAAATACAGTAAAATACAATACAATACAATACAATACAATGCAAGAAAATACAACAAAATACAATAAAATACAAGGCAATAAAATAAAATACAATAAAATACAATAAAATAAAATGAAATAAAGAACAACAAAAAAATACAGTAAAATACAATACAATACAATGCAAGAAAATACAACAAAATACAATAAAATACAGTGCAATAAAATAAAATACAATAAAATACAATAACAAATATAAAATACAATAAAAGAAAGTACTATAAAAAAATACACTAAAATACAATACAATACAATACAATTAAATACAAAAAATAAAATACAATAAAATAAAATAAAATAAAGTACAATAAGAAAATACAGTAAACTACAATACAATACAAGAAAATACAACAAAATGCAATAAATGCGATACCATAAAATACAATACAATACAATACAATACAATACAATACAATAAAATAAAATAAAGTACAATAAAAATACAGTAAAATACAATACAATACAATACAATGCAAGAAAATACAACAAAATACAATAAAATACAATGCAATAAAATAAAATACAATAAAATACAATAAAATAAAATGAAATAAAGAACAACAAAAAAATACAGTAAAATACAATACAATACAATAGAAGACAATACAATGCAAGAAAATACAACAAAATACAATAAAATACAATGCAATAAAATAAAATACAATAAAATACAATAAAATACAATACAATACAATAACAAATATAAAATACAATAAAAGAAAGTACAATAAAAAATACACTAAAATACAATACAATACAATACAATTAAATACAATTAAATACAATACAATACAATAAAATACAATAAAATAGAATAAAATAAAATTAGATAAATTACAATAAAAAATACAGTAAAATACAATACAATACAATACAATACAATGCAAGAAAATACAACAAAATACAATAAAATACAATGCAATAAAATAAAATACAATAAAATACAATAAAATAAAATGAAATAAAGAACAAAAAAATACAGTAAAATACAATACAATACAATACAATACAATGCAAGAAAATACAACAAAATACAATAAAATACAATGCAATAAAATAAAATACAATAAAATACAATAAAATAAAATGAAATAAAGAACAACAAAAAAATACAGTAAAATACAATACAATACAATGCAAGAAAATACAACAAAATACAATAAAGTACAATGCAATAAAATAAAATACAATAAAATACAATAAAATAAAATGAAATAAAGAACAACAAAAAAATACAGTAAAATACAATACAATACAATACAACACAGTACTTGAAAATACAATAAAATCCAATAAAATTAAATGCAATAAAATAAAATGCAGTAAAATACAATCCACTTCGATACAATAAAATACAAACAAAAATACAATACAATTAAATACAATACAATAAGATACAATATAATGCAATGCAATACAATAAAAAACAATGCAATAAAATACAATTAAATACATTAAAATAGAATAAAATACAATGAAATAG
>NC_080854.1:2597500-2602500 GCF_030435755.1 Ochotona princeps
CAATACAATACAATGCAAGAAAATACAACAAAATACAATAAAGTACAATGCAATAAAATAAAATACAATAAAATACAATAAAATAAAATGAAATAAAGAACAACAAAAAAATACAGTAAAATACAATACAATACAATACAACACAGTACTTGAAAATACAATAAAATCCAATAAAATTAAATGCAATAAAATAAAATGCAGTAAAATACAATCCACTTCGATACAATAAAATACAAACAAAAATACAATACAATTAAATACAATACAATAAGATACAATATAATGCAATGCAATACAATAAAAAACAATGCAATAAAATACAATTAAATACATTAAAATAGAATAAAATACAATGAAATAGAATAAAATACAATAACAAATATAATACAATACAATAAAAGAAAGTACGATAAAAAATACACTAAAATACAATACAATACAATACAATACAATGCAAGAAAATACAACAAAATACAATAAAATACAATACAATAAAATAAAATACAATAAAATACAATAAAATAAAATGAAATAAAGAACAACAAAAAAATACAGTAAAATACAATACGATACAATACAATACAATGCAAGAAAATACAACAAAATACAACAAAATACAATACAATACAATAAAATACAATAAAATAGAATAAAATAAAATTAGATAAATTACAATAAAAAATACAGTAAAATACAATACAATACAATACATTACAATGCAAGAAAATACAACAAAATACAATAAAATACAATGCAATAAAATAAAATACAATAAAATACAATAAAATAAAATGAAATAAAGAACAACAAAAAATTACAGTAAAATACAATACAATACAACACAATGCAAGAAAATACAATAAATTACAATACAATACAATACAATACAATAAAATACAATAAAATAGAATAAAATAAAATTAGATAAATTTCAATAAAAAATACAGTAAAATACAATACAATACAATACAATACAATGCAAGAAAATACAACAAAATACAATGAAATACAATGCAATAAAATAAAATACAATAAAATACAATAAAATAAAATGAAATAAAGAACAACAAAAAAATACAGTAAAATACAATACAATACAATACAATACAATACAATGCAAAAAAATACAACAAAATACAATAAAATACAATGCAATAAAATAAAATACAATAAAATACAATAAAATAAAATGAAATAAAGAACAACAAAAAAATACAGTAAAATACAATACAATACAATACAATACAATGCAAGAAAATACAACAAAATACAATACAATACAATACAATACAATACAATAAAATACAATAAAATAGAATAAAATAAAATTAGATAAATTACAATAAAAAATACAGTAAAATACAATACAGTACAATACAATACAATGCAAGAAAATACAACAAAATACAATAAAATACAATGCAATAAAATAAAATACAATAAAATACAATAACAAATATAAAATACAATAAAAGAAAGTACTATAAAAAAATACACTAAAATACAATACAATACAATACAATTAAATACAAAAAATAAAATACAATACAATAAAATAAAATAAAGTACAATAAGAAAATACAGTAAAATACAATACAATACAAGAAAATACAACAAAATGCAATAAATGCAATACCATACAATACAATACAATACAATACAATACAATACAATAAAATAAAATAAAATAAAGTACAATAAAAATACAATAAAATACAATACAATACAATACAATACAATGCAAGAAAATACAACAAAATACAATAAAATACAATGCAATAAAATAAAATACAATAAAATACAATAAAATAAAATGAAATAAAGAACAACAAAAAAATACAGTAAAATACAATACAATACAATACAAGACAATACAATGCAAGAAAATACAACAAAATACAATAAAATACAATGCAATAAAATAAAATACAATAAAATACAATAAAATACAATAACAAATATAAAATACAATAAAAGAAAGTACAATAAAAAATACACTAAAATACAATACAATACAATACAATTAAATACAATTAAATACAATACAATACAATAAAATACAATAAAATAGAATAAAATAAAATTAGATAAATTACAATAAAAAATACAGTAAAATACAATACAATACAATACAATTAAATACAATAAAATACAATACAATCCAAGAAAATACAACAAAATACAATAAACTACAATACCATAAAATAAAATACAATACAATAAAATAAAATAAAATCCAGTACAATAAAAAACAGTAAAATACAATACAATACAATACAATACAATGCAAGAAAATACAACAAAATACAATAAAATACAATGCAATAAAATAAAATACAATAAAATACAATAAAATAAAATGAAATAAAGAACAACAAAAAAATACAGTAAAATACAATACAATACAATGCAAGAAAATACAACAAAATACAATAAAGTACAATGCAATAAAATAAAATACAATAAAATACAATAAAATAAAATGAAATAAAGCACAACAAAAAAATACAGTAAAATACAATACAATACAATACAACACAGTACTTGAAAATACAATAAAATCTAATAAAATTAAATGCAATAAAATAAAATGCAGTAAAATACAATCCACTTCGATACAATAAAATACAAACAAAAATACAATACAATTAAATACAATACAATAAGATACAATATAATGCAATGCAATACAATAAAAAACAATGCAATAAAATACAATTAAATACATTAAAATAGAATAAAATACAATGAAATAGAATAAAATACAATAACAAATATAATACAATACAATAAAAGAAAGTACGATAAAAAATACACTAAAATACAATACAATACAATACAATACGATGCAAGAAAATACAACAAAATACAATAAAATACAATGCAATAAAATAAAATACAATAAAATACAATAAAATACAATGAAATAAAGAACAACAAAAAAATACAGTAAAATACAATACAATACAATACAATTCAATGCAAGAAAATACAACAAAATACAATAAAATACAATACAATACAATAAAATACAATAAAATAGAATAAAATAAAATTAGACAAATTACAATAAAAATACAGTAAAATACAATACAATACAATACAATACAATGCAAGAAAATACAACAAAATACAATAAAATACAATGCAATAAAATAAAATACAATAAAATACAATAAAATAAAATGCAATAAAGAACAACAAAAAAATACAGTAAAATACAATACGATACAATACAATACAATGCAAGAAAATACAACAAAATACAACAAAATACAATACAATACAATAAAATACAATAAAATAGAATAAAATAAAATTAGATAAATTACAATAAAAAATACAGTAAAATACAATACAATACAATACATTACAATGCAAGAAAATACAACAAAATACAATAAAATACAATGCAATAAAATAAAATACAATAAAATACAATAAAATAAAATGAAATAAAGAACAACAAAAAAATACAGTAAAATACAATACAATACAATACAACACAATGCAAGAAAATACAATAAATTACAATAAAATACAATACAATACAATAAAATACAATAAAATAGAATAAAATAAAATTAGATAAATTACAATAAAAAATACAGTAAAATACAATACAATACAATACAATACAATGCAAGAAAATACAACAAAATACAATGAAATACAATGAAATAAAATAAAATACAATAAAATATAATAAAATAAAATGAAATAAAGAACAACAAAAAAATACAGTAAAATACAATACAATACAATACAATACAATACAATGCAAGAAAATACAACAAAATACAATAAAATACAATGCAATACAATAAAATACAATAAAATACAATAAAATAAAGTGAAATAAAGAACAAAAAAATACAGTAAAATACAATACAATACAATACAATTAAATACAATAAAATACAATACAATCCAAGAAAATACAACAAAATACAATAAACTACAATACCATAAAATAAAATACAATACAATAAAATAAAATAAAATCCAGTACAATAAAAAACAGTAAAATACAATACAATACAATACAATACAATGCAAGAAAATACAACAAAATACAATAAAATACAATGCAATAAAATAAAATACAATAAAATACAATAAAATAAAATGAAATAAAGAACAACAAAAAAATACAGTAAAATACAATACAATACAATGCAAGAAAATACAACAAAATACAATAAAGTACAATGCAATAAAATAAAATACAATAAAATACAATATAATAAAATGAAATAAAGAACAACAAAAAAATACAGAAAATACAATACAATACAATACAACACAGTACTTGAAAATACAATAAAATCCAATAAAATTAAATGCAATAAAATAAAATGCAGTAAAATACAATCCACTTCGATACAATAAAATACAAACAAAAATACAATACAATTAAATACAATACAATAAGATACAATATAATGCAATGCAATACAATAAAAAACAATGCAATAAAATACAATTAAATACATTAAAATAGAATAAAATACAATGAAATAGAATAAAATAAAATTAGATAAATTACAATAAAAATACAGTAAAATACAATACAATACAATACAATACAATGCAAGAAAATACAACAAAATACAATAAAATACAATGCAATAAAATAAAATACAATAAAATACAATAAAATACAATGAAATAAAGAACAACAAAAAAATACAGTAAAATACAATACAATACAATACAATACAATGCAAGAAAATACAAAAAAATACAATAAAATACAATACAATACAATAAAATACAATAAAATAGAATAAAATAAAATTAGATAAATTACAATAAAAATACAGTAAAATACAATACAATACAATACAATACAATGCAAGAAAATACAACAAAATACAATAAAATACAATGCAATAAAATAAAATACAATAAAATACAATAAAATAAAATGAAATAAAGAACAACAAAAAAATACAGTAAAATACAATACAATACAATAGAAGACAATACAATGCAAG
>NC_080854.1:2605000-2612500 GCF_030435755.1 Ochotona princeps
AAATACAATAAAATACAATACAATCCAAGAAAATACAACAAAATACAATAAACTACAATACCATAAAATAAAATACAATACAATAAAATAAAATAAAATCCAGTACAATAAAAAACAGTAAAATACAATACAATACAATACAATACAATGCAAGAAAATACAACAAAATACAATAAAATACAATGCAATAAAATAAAATACAATAAAATACAATAAAATAAAATGAAATAAAGAACAACAAAAAAATACAGTAAAATACAATACAATACAATGCAAGAAAATACAACAAAATACAATAAAGTACAATGCAATAAAATAAAATACAATAAAATACAATAAAATAAAATGAAATAAAGAACAACAAAAAAATACAGAAAATACAATACAATACAATACAACACAGTACTTGAAAATACAATAAAATCCAATAAAATTAAATGCAATAAAATAAAATGCAGTAAAATACAATCCACTTCGATACAATAAAATACAAACAAAAATACAATACAATTAAATACAATACAATAAGATACAATATAATGCAATGCAATACAATAAAAAACAATGCAATAAAATACAATTAAATACATTAAAATAGAATAAAATACAATGAAATAGAATAAAATACAATAACAAATATAATACAATACAATAAAAGAAAGTACGATAAAAAATACACTAAAATACAATACAATACAATACAATACAATGCAAGAAAATACAACAAAATACAATAAAATACAATGCAATAAAATAAAATACAAAAAAATACAATAAAATACAATGAAATAAAGAACAACAAAAAAATACAGTAAAATACAATACAATACAATACAATGCAAGAAAATACAAAAAAATACAATAAAATACAATACAATACAATAAAATACAATAAAATAGAATAAAATAAAATTAGATAAATTACAATAAAAATACAGTAAAATACAATACAATACAATACAATACAATGCAAGAAAATACAACAAAATACAATAAAATACAATGCAATAAAATAAAATACAATAAAATACAATAAAATAAAATGAAATAAAGAACAACAAAAAAATACAGTAAAATACAATACGATACAATACAATACAATGCAAGAAAATACAACAAAATACAACAAAATACAATACAATACAATAAAATACAATAAATAGAATAAAATAAAATTAGATAAATTACAATAAAAAATACAGTAAAATACAATACAATACAATACAATACAATGCAAGAAAATACAACAAAATACAATGAAATACAATGCAATAAAATAAAATACAATAAAATACAATAAAATAAAATGAAATAAAGAACAACAAAAAAATACAGTAAAATACAATACAATACAATACAATACAATGCAAGAAAATACAACAAAATACAATAAAATACAATGCAATAAAATAAAATACAATAAAATACAATAAAATAAAATGAAATAAAGAAAAACAAAAAAATACAGTAAAATACAATACAATACAATACAATACAATGCAAGAAAATACAACAAAATACAATAAAATACAATACAATACAATAAAATACAATAAAATAGAATAAAATAAAATTAGATAAATTACAATAAAAAATACAGTAAAATACAATACAATACAATACAATACAATGCAAGAAAATACAACAAAATACAATAAAATACAATGCAATAAAATAAAATACAATAAAATACAATAAAATAAAATGAAATAAAGAACAACAAAAAAATACAGTAAAATACAATACAATACAATACAATACAATGCAAGAAAATACAACAAAATACAATAAAATACAATGCAATAAAATAAAATACAATAAAATACAATAAAATAAAATGAAATAAAGAACAACAAAAAAATACAGTAAAATACAATACGATACAATACAATACAATGCAAGAAAATACAACAAAATACAATACAATACAATAAAATACAATAAAATAGAATAAAATAAAATTAGATAAATTACAATAAAAAATACAGTAAAATACAATACAATACAATACAATACAATGCAAGAAAATACAACAAAATACAATAAAATACAATGCAATAAAATAAAATACAATAAAATACAATAAAATAAAATGAAATAAAGAACAACAAAAAAATACAGTAAAATACAATACAATACAATACAATACAATGCAAGAAAATACAATACAATACAATACAATACAATAAAATACAATAAAAAGAATAAAATAAAATTAGATAAATTACAATAAAAATACAGTAAAATACAATACAATACAATGCAAGAAAATACAACAAAATACAATAAAATACAATGCAACAAAATAAAATACAATAAAATACAATAAAATAAAATGAAATAAAGAACATCAAAAAAATACAGTAAAATACAATACAATACAATGCAAGAAAATACATCAAAATACAATAAAATACAATGCAAGAAAATAAAATACAATAAAATACAATAAAATAAAATGAAATAAAGAACAACAAAAAATACAGTAAAATACAATACAATACAATACAATAAAATACAATAAAATAGAATAAAATAAAATTAGATAAATTACAATAAAAAATACAGTAAAATACAATACAATACAATACAATACAATGCAAGAAAATACAACAAAATACAATAAAATACAATGCAATAAAATAAAATACAATAAAATAGAATAAAATAAAATTAGATAAATTACAATAAAAAATACAGTAAAATACAATACAATACAATACAATACAATGCAAGAAAATACAACAAAATACAATAAAATACAATGCAATAAAATAAAATACAATAAAATACAATAAAATAAAATGAAATAAAGAACAACAAAAAAATACAGTAAAATACAATACAATACAATACAATACAATGCAAGAAAATACAACAAAATACAATAAAATACAATACAATACAATAAAATACAATAAAATAGAATAAAATAAAATTAGATAAATTACAATAAAAAATACAGTAAAATACAATACAATACAATAAAATGCAAGAAAATACAACAAAATACAATAAAATACAATGCAATAAAATAAAATACAATAAAATACAATAAAATAAAAAGAAATAAAGAACAACAAAAAATACAGTAAAATACAATACAATACAATACAATACAATGCAAGAAAATACAACAAAATACAATAAAATACAATGCAATAAAATAAAATACAATAAAATACAATAAAATAAAATGAAATAAAGAACAACAAAAAAATACAGTAAAATACAATACGATACAATACAATACAATGCAAGAAAATACAACAAAATACAACAAAATACAATACAATACAATAAAATACAATAAAATAGAATAAAATAAAATTAGATAAATTACAATAAAAAATACAGTAAAATACAATACAATACAATACATTACAATGCAAGAAAATACAACAAAATACAATAAAATACAATGCAATAAAATAAAACACAATAAAATACAATAAAATAAAATGAAATAAAGAACAACAAAAAAATACAGTACAATACAATACAATACAATACAACACAATGCAAGAAAATAAAATAAATTACAATAAAATACAATACAATACAATAAAATGCAATAAAATAGAATAAAATAAAATTAGATAAATTACAATAAAAAATACAGTAAAATACAATACAATACAATACAATACAATGCAAGAAAATACAACAAAATACAATGAAATACAATGCAATAAAATAAAATACAATAAAATACAATAAAATAAAATGAAATAAAGAACAACAAAAAAATACAGTAAAATACAATACAATACAATACAATACAATGCAAGAAAATACAACAAAATACAATAAAATACAATGCAATAAAATACAATAAAATACAATAAAATAAAATGAAATAAAGAACAACAAAAAAATACAGTAAAATACAATACAATACAATACAATACAATGCAAGAAAATACAACAAAATACAATACAATACAATACAATACAATAAAATACAATTAAATAGAATAAAATAAAATTAGATAAATTACAATAAAAATACAGTAAAATACAATACAATACAATACAATACAATGCAAGAAAATACAACAAAATACAATAAAATACAATACAATACAATAAAATACAATAAAATAGAATAAAATAAAATTAGATAAATTACAATAAAAAATACAGTAAAATACAATACAATACAATACAATGCAAGAAATTACAACAACATACAATAAAATACAATGCAATAAAATAAAATACAATAAAATACAATAAAATAAAATGAAATAAAGAACAACAAAAAAATACAATACAATACAATACAATACAATACAATACAATGCAAGAAAATACAACAAAATACAACAAAATACAATGCAATACAATAAAATACAATAAAATAGAATAAAATAAAATTAGATAAATTACAATAAAAAATACAGTAAAATACAATACAATACAATACAATACAATGCAAGAAAATACAACAAAATACAATAAAATACAATACAATACAATAAAATACAATAAAATACAATAAAATAAAATGAAATAAAGAACAACAAAAACATACAGTAAAATACAATACGATACACTACAATACAATGCAAGAAAATACAACAAAATACAATAAAATACAATGCAATAAAATAAAATACAATAAAATACAATAAAATAAAATGAAATAAAGAACAACAAAAAAATACAGTAAAATACAATACAATACAATACAATGCAAGAAAATACAACAAAATACAATAAAATACAATGCAATAAAATAAAATACAATAAAATACAATAAAATAAAATGAAATAAAGAACAACAAAAAAATACAGTAAAATACAATACAATACAATACAATGCAAGAAAATACAACAAAATACAATAAAATACATTACAATACAATAAAATACAATAAAATAGAATAAAATAAAATGAAATAAAGAACAACAAAAAAATACAGTAAAATACAATACAATACAATACAATACAATGCAAGAAAATACAACAAAATACAATAAAATACAATGCAATAAAATAAAATACAATAAAATACAATAAAATAAAAAGAAATAAAGAACAAAAAAATATAGTAAAATACAATACGATACAATACAATACAATGCAAGAAAATACAACAAAATACAACAAAATACAATACAATACAATAAAATACAATAAAATAGAATAAAATAAAATTAGATAAATTACAATAAAAATACAGTAAAATACAATACAATACAATACAATACAATGCAAGAAAATACAACAAAATACAATAAAATACAATGCAATAAAATAAAATACAATAAAATACAATAAAATAAAATGAAATAAAGAACAACAAAAAAATACAGTAAAATACAATACAATACAATAGAAGACAATACAATGCAAGAAAATACAACAAAATACAATAAAATACAATGCAATAAAATAAAATACAATAAAATACAATAAAATACAATACAATACAATAACAAATATAAAATACAATAAAAGAAAGTACAATAAAAAATACACTAAAATACAATACAATACAATACAATTAAATACAATTAAATACAATACAATACAATAAAATACAATAAAATAGAATAAAATAAAATTAGATAAATTACAATAAAAAATACAGTAAAATACAATACAATACAATACAATACAATGCAAGAAAATACAACAAAATACAATAAAATACAATGCAATAAAATAAAATACAATAAAATACTATAAAATAAAATGAAATAAAGAACAACAAAAAAATACAGTAAAATACAATACAATACAATACAATACAATGCAAGAAAATACAACAAAATACAATAAAATACAATGCAATAAAATAAAATACAATAAAATACAATAAAATAAAATGAAATAAAGAACAACAAAAAAATACAGTAAAATACAATACGATACAATACAATACAATGCAAGAAAATACAACAAAATACAATACAATACAATAAAATACAATAAAATAGAATAAAATAAAATTAGATAAATTACAATAAAAATACAGTAAAATACAATACAATACAATGCAAGAAAATACAACAAAATACAATAAAATACAATGCAATAAAATAAAATACAATAAAATACAAAAAAATAAAATGAAATGAAGAACAACAAAAAAATACAGTAAAATACAATACGATACAATACAATACAATGCAAGAAAATACAACAAAATACAACAAAATACAATACAATACAATAAAATACAATAAATAGAATAAAATAAAATTAGATAAATTACAATAAAAAATACAGTAAAATACAATACAATACAATACAATACAATGCAAGAAAATACAACAAAATACAATGAAATACAATGCAATAAAATAAAATACAATAAAATACAATAAAATAAAATGAAATAAAGAACAACAAAAAAATACAGTAAAATACAATACAATACAATACAATACAATGCAAGAAAATACAACAAAATACAATAAAATACAATGCAATAAAATAAAATACAATAAAATACAATAAAATAAAATGAAATAAAGAAAAACAAAAAAATACAGTAAAATACAATACAATACAATACAATACAATGCAAGAAAATACAACAAAATACAATAAAATACAATACAATACAATAAAATACAATAAAATAGAATAAAATAAAATTAGATAAATTACAATAAAAAATACAGTAAAATACAATACAATACAATACAATACAATGCAAGAAAATACAACAAAATACAATAAAATACAATGCAATAAAATAAAATACAATAAAATACAAAAAAATAAAATGAAATAAAGAACAACAAAAAAATACAGTAAAATACAATACAATACAATACAATACAATGCAAGAAAATACAACAAAATACAATAAAATACAATGCAATAAAATAAAATACAATAAAATACAATAAAATAAAATGAAATAAAGAACAACAAAAAAATACAGTAAAATACAATACGATACAATACAATACAATGCAAGAAAATACAACAAAATACAATACAATACAATAAAATACAATAAAATAGAATAAAATAAAATTAGATAAATTACAATAAAAAATACAGTAAAATACAATACAATACAATACAATACAATGCAAGAAAATACAACAAAATACAATAAAATACAATGCAATAAAATAAAATACAATAAAATACAATAAAATAAAATGAAATAAAGAACAACAAAAAAATACAGTAAAATACAATACAATACAATACAATACAATGCAAGAAAATACAATACAATACAATACAATACAATAAAATACAATAAAAAGAATAAAATAAAATTAGATAAATTACAATAAAAATACAGTAAAATACAATACAATACAATGCAAGAAAATACAACAAAATACAATAAAATACAATGCAACAAAATAAAATACAATAAAATACAATAAAATAAAATGAAATAAAGAACATCAAAAAAATACAGTAAAATACAATACAATACAATGCAAGAAAATACATCAAAATACAATAAAATACAATCCAAGAAAATAAAATACAATAAAATACAATAAAATAAAATG
>NC_080854.1:2617500-2620000 GCF_030435755.1 Ochotona princeps
TAGATAAATTACAATAAAAATACAGTAAAATACAATACAATACAATACAATACAATGCAAGAAAATACAACAAAATACAATAAAATACAATGCAATAAAATAAAATACAATAAAATACAATAAAATAAAATGAAATAAAGAACAACAAAAAAATACAGTAAAATACAATACGATACAATACAATACAATGCAAGAAAATACAACAAAATACAACAAAATACAATACAATACAATAAAATACAATAAATAGAATAAAATAAAATTAGATAAATTACAATAAAAAATACAGTAAAATACAATACAATACAATACAATACAATGCAAGAAAATACAACAAAATACAATGAAATACAATGCAATAAAATAAAATACAATAAAATACAATAAAATAAAATGAAATAAAGAACAACAAAAAAATACAGTAAAATACAATACAATACAATACAATACAATGCAAGAAAATACAACAAAATACAATAAAATACAATGCAATAAAATAAAATACAATAAAATACAATAAAATAAAATGAAATAAAGAAAAACAAAAAAATACAGTAAAATACAATACAATACAATACAATACAATGCAAGAAAATACAACAAAATACAATAAAATACAATACAATACAATAAAATACAATAAAATAGAATAAAATAAAATTAGATAAATTACAATAAAAAATACAGTAAAATACAATACAATACAATACAATACAATGCAAGAAAATACAACAAAATACAATAAAATACAATGCAATAAAATAAAATACAATAAAATACAAAAAAATAAAATGAAATAAAGAACAACAAAAAAATACAGTAAAATACAATACAATACAATACAATACAATGCAAGAAAATACAACAAAATACAATAAAATACAATGCAATAAAATAAAATACAATAAAATACAATAAAATAAAATGAAATAAAGAACAACAAAAAAATACAGTAAAATACAATACGATACAATACAATACAATGCAAGAAAATACAACAAAATACAATACAATACAATAAAATACAATAAAATAGAATAAAATAAAATTAGATAAATTACAATAAAAAATACAGTAAAATACAATACAATACAATACAATACAATGCAAAAAAATACAACAAAATACAATAAAATACAATGCAATAAAATAAAATACAATAAAATACAATAAAATAAAATGAAATAAAGAACAACAAAAAAATACAGTAAAATACAATACAATACAATACAATACAATGCAAGAAAATACAATACAATACAATACAATACAATAAAATACAATAAAAAGAATAAAATAAAATTAGATAAATTACAATAAAAATACAGTAAAATACAATACAATACAATGCAAGAAAATACAACAAAATACAATAAAATACAATGCAACAAAATAAAATACAATAAAATACAATAAAATAAAATGAAATAAAGAACATCAAAAAAATACAGTAAAATACAATACAATACAATGCAAGAAAATACATCAAAATACAATAAAATACAATGCAAGAAAATAAAATACAATAAAATACAATAAAATAAAATGAAATAAAGAACAACAAAAAATACAGTAAAATACAATACAATACAATACAATAAAATACAATAAAATAGAATAAAATAAAATTAGATAAATTACAATAAAAAATACAGTAAAATACAATACAATACAATACAATACAATGCAAGAAAATACAACAAAATACAATAAAATACAATGCAATAAAATAAAATACAATAAAATACAATAAAATAAAATGAAATAAAGAACAACAAAAAAATACAGTAAAATACAATACAATACAATACAATACAATGCAAGAAAATACAACAAAATACAATAAAATACAATACAATACAATAAAATACAATAAAATAGAATAAAACAAAATTAGATAAATTACAATAAAAAATACAGTAAAATACAATACAATACAATAAAATGCAAGAAAATACAACAAAATACAATAAAATACAATGCAATAAAATAAAATACAATAAAATACAATAAAATAAAAAGAAATAAAGAACAACAAAAAATACAGTAAAATACAATACAATACAATACAATACAATGCAAGAAAATACAACAAAATACAATAAAATACAATGCAATAAAATAAAATACAATAAAATACAATAAAATAAAATGAAATAAAGAACAACAAAAAAATACAGTAAAATACAATACGATACAATACAATACAATGCAAGAAAATACAACAAAATACAACAAAATACAATACAATACAATAAAATACAATAAAATAGAATAAAATAAAATTAGATAAATTACAATAAAAAATACAGTAAAATACAATACAATACAATACATTACAATGCAAGAAAATACAACAAAATACAATAAAATACAATGCAATAAAATAAAACACAATAAAATACAATAAAATAAAATGAAATAAAGAACAACAAAAAAATACAGTAAAATACAATACAATACAATACAACACAATGCAAGAAAATAAAATAAATTACAA
>NC_080854.1:2627500-2630000 GCF_030435755.1 Ochotona princeps
AAAAAATACAGTAAAATACAATACAATACAATACAACACAATGGAATAAAATACAATACAATACAATACAATACAATAAAATACAATAAAAAGAATAAAATAAAATTAGATAAATTACAATAAAAATACAGTAAAATACAATACAATACAATGCAAGAAAATACAACAAAATACAATAAAATACAATGCAATAAAATAAAATACAATAAAATACAATAAAATAAAATGAAATAAAGAATAACAAAAAAATACAGTAAAATACAATACAATACAATACAATACAATGCAAGAAAATACAACAAAATACAATACAATACAATACAATACAATAAAATACAATAAAATAGAATAAAATAAGATTAGATAAATTACAATAATAAATACAGTAAAATACAATACAATACAATACAATACAATGCAAAAAAATACAACAAAATACAATGAAATACAATGCAATAAAATAAAATACAATAAAATACAATAAAATAAAATGAAATAAAGAACATCAAAAAAATACAGTAAAATACAATACAATACAATAGAAGACAATACAATGCAAGAAAATACAACAAAATACAATAAAATACAATGCAATAAAATAAAATACAATAAAATACAATAAAATACAATACAATACAATAACAAATATAAAATACAATAAAAGAAAGTACAATAAAAAATACACTAAAATACAATACAATACAATACAATTAAATACAATTAAATACAATACAATACAATAAAATACAATAAAATAGAATAAAATAAAATTAGATAAATTACAATAAAAAATACAGTAAAATACAATACAATACAATACAATACAATGCAAGAAAATACAACAAAATACAATAAAATACAATGCAATAAAATAAAATACAATAAAATACAATAAAATAAAATGAAATAAAGAACAAAAAAATACAGTAAAATACAATACAATACAATACAATACAATGCAAGAAAATACAACAAAATACAATAAAATACAATGCAATAAAATAAAATACAATAAAATACAATAAAATAAAATGAAATAAAGAACAACAAAAAAATACAGTAAAATACAATATAATACAATGCAAGAAAATACAACAAAATACAATAAAGTACAATGCAATAAAATAAAATACAATAAAATACAATAAAATACAATGAAATAAAGAACAACAAAAAAATACAGTAAAATACAATACAATACAATACAACACAGTACTTGAAAATACAATAAAATCCAATAAAATTAAATGCAATAAAATAAAATGCAGTAAAATACAATCCACTTCGATACATTAAAATACAAACAAAAATACAATACAATTAAATACAATACAATAAGATACAATATAATGCAATGCAATACAATAAAAAACAATGCAATAAAATACAATTAAATACATTAAAATAGAATAAAATACAATGAAATAGAATAAAATACAATAACAAATATAAAATACAATAAAAGAAAGTACGATAAAAAATACACTAAAATACAATACAGTACAATACAATACAATGCAAGAAAATACAACAAAATACAATAAAATACAATGCAATAAAATAAAATACAATAAAATACAATGAAATAAAGAACAACAAAAAAATACAGTAAAATACAATACAATACAATACAATACAATGCAAGAAAATACAACAAAATACAATAAAATACAATACAATACAATAAAATACAATAAAATAGAATAAAATAAAATTAGATAAATTACAATAAAAAATACAGTAAAATACAATACAATACAATACATTACAATGCAAGAAAATACAACAAAATACAATAAAATACAATGCAATAAAATAAAATACAATAAAATACAATAAAATAAAATGAAATAAAGAACAACAAAAAAATACAGTAAAATACAATACAATACAATACAATACAATGCAAGAAAATACAACAAAATACAATACAATACAATACAATACAATACAATAAAATAGAATAAAATAAGATTAGATAAATTACAATAAAAATACAGTAAAATACAATACAATACAATACAATACAATACAAATCAATAAAATACAACAAAATACAATAAAATACAATGCAATACAATAAAATTAAATCCAAAAAATAAAATACAATAAAATAAAATAAAATAAAGTACAATAAGAAAATACAGTAAACTACAATACAATACAAGAAAATACAACAAAATGCAATAAATGCGATACCATAAAATACAATACAATACAATACAGTACAATACAATAAAATAAAATAAAGTACAATAAAAATACAGTAAAATACAATACAATACAATACAATACAATGCAAGAAAATACAACAAAATACAATAAAATACAATGCAATAAAATAAAATACAATAAAATACAATAAAATAAAATGAAATAAAGAACAACAAAAAATACAGTAAAATACAATACAATACAATAGAAGACAATACAATGCAAGAAAATACAACAAAATACAATAAAATACAATGCAATAAAATAAAATACAATAAAATACAAT
>NC_080854.1:2670000-2677500 GCF_030435755.1 Ochotona princeps
CGATACAATACAATACAATGCAAGAAAATACAACAAAATACAATAAAATACAATACAATACAATAAAATACAATAAAATAGAATAAAATAAAATTAGATAAATTACAATAAAAATACAGTAAAATACAATACAATACAATACAATACAATGCAAGAAAATACAACAAAATACAATAAAATACAATACAATACAATAAAATACAATAAAATAGAATAAAATAAAATTAGATAAATTACAATAAAAATACAGGAAAATACAATACAATACAATACAATACAATGCAAGAAAATACAACAAAATACAATAAAATACAATGCAATAAAATAAAATACAATAAAATACAATAAAATAAAATGAAATAAAGAACAACAAAAAAATACAGTAAAATACAATACAATACAATACAATACAATGCAAGAAAATACAACAAAATACAATAAAATACAATGCAATAAAATAAAATACAATAAAATACAATAAAATAAAATGAAATAAAGAACAACAAAAAAATACAGTAAAATACAATACAATACAATACAATACAATGCAAGAAAATACAACAAAATACAATAAAATACAATGCAATAAACTAAAATACAATAAAATACAATAAAATAAAATGAAATAAAGAACAACAAAAAAATACAGTAAAATACAATACAATACAATACAATACAATGCAAGAAAATACAACAAAATACAATAAAACACAATGCAATAAAATAAAATACAATAAAATAAAATGAAATAAAGAACAACAAAAAAATACAGTAAAATACAATACGATACAATACAATACAATGCAAGAAAATACAACAAAATACAATACAATACAATACAATACAATAAAATACAATAAAATAGAATAAAATAAAATTAGATAAATTACAAAAAAAATACAGTAAAATACAATACGATACAATACAATACAATGCAAGAAAATACAACAAAATACAATACAATACAATACAATACAATAAAATACAATAAAATAGAATAAAATAAAATTAGATAAATTACAATAAAAATACAGTAAAATACAATACAATACAATACAATACAATGCAAGAAAATACAACAAAATACAATAAAATACAATGCAATAAAATAAAATACAATAAAATACAATAAAATAAAATGAAATAAAGAACAACAAAAAAATACAGTAAAATACAATACAATACAATACAATACAATGCAAGAAAATACAACAAAATACAATAAAATACAATGCAATAAAATAAAAGACAATAAAATAAAATGAAATAAAGAACAACAAAAAAATACAGTAAAATACAATACAATACAATACAATACAATGCAAGAAAATACAACAAAATACAATAAAATACAATGCAATAAAATAAAATACAATAAAATACAATAAAATAAAATGAAATAAAGAACAACAAAAAAATACAGTAAAATACAATACAATACAATACAATACAATGCAAGAAAATACAACAAAATACAATAAAACACAATGCAATAAAATAAAATACAATAAAATACAATAAAATAAAATGAAATAAAGAACAACAAAAAAATACAGTAAAATACAATACGATACAATACAATACAATGCAAGAAAATACAACAAAATACAATACAATACAATACAATACAATAAAATACAATAAAATACAATAAAATAAAATGAAATAAAGAACAACAAAAAAATACAGTAAAATACAATACAATACAATACAATACAATGCAAGAAAATACAACAAAATACAATAAAATACAATGCAATAAAATAAAATACAATAAAATACAATAAAATAAAATGAAATAAAGAACAACAAAAAAATACAGTAAAGTACAATACAATACAATACAATACAATGCAAGAAAATACAACCAAATACAATACAATACAATACAATACAATACAATACAATAAAATAGAATAAAATAAAATTAGATAAATTACAATAAAAAATACAGTAAAATACAATACAATACAATACAATGCAAGAAAATACAACCAAATACAATAAAATACAATGCAATAAAATAAAATACAATAAAATACAATAAAATAAAATGAAATAAAGAACAACAAAAAAATACAGTAAAATACAATACAATACAATACAATACAATGCAAGAAAATACAACAAAATACAATAAAACACAATGCAATAAAATAAAATACAATAAAATACAATAAAATAAAATGAAATAAAGAACAACAAAAAAATACAGTAAAATACAATACAATACAATACAATACAATGCAAGAAAATACAACAAAATACAATAAAATACAATGCAATAAAATAAAAGACAATAAAATAAAATGAAATAAAGAACAACAAAAAAATACAGTAAAATACAATACAATACAATACAATACAATGCAAGAAAATACAACAAAATACAATAAAATACAATGCAATAAAATAAAAGACAATAAAATAAAATGAAATAAAGAACAACAAAAAAATACAGTAAAATACAATACAATACAATACAATACAATGCAAGAAAATACAACAAAATACAATAAAATACAATGCAATAAAATAAAATACAATAAAATACAATAAAATAAAATGAAATAAAGAACAACAAAAAAATACAGTAAAATACAATACAATACAATACAATACAATGCAAGAAAATACAACAAAATACAATAAAACACAATGCAATAAAATAAAATACAATAAAATACAATAAAATAAAATGAAATAAAGAACAACAAAAAAATACAGTAAAATACAATACGATACAATACAATACAATGCAAGAAAATACAACAAAATACAATACAATACAATACAATACAATAAAATACAATAAAATAGAATAAAATAAAATGAAATAAAGAACAACAAAAAAATACAGTAAAATACAATACAATACAATACAATACAATGCAAGAAAATACAACAAAATACAATAAAATACAATGCAATAAAATAAAATACAATAAAATACAATAAAATAAAATGAAATAAAGAACAACAAAAAAATACAGTAAAATACAATACAATACAATACAATACAATGCAAGAAAATACAACCAAATACAATACAATACAATACAATACAATACAATACAATAAAATAGAATAAAATAAAATTAGATAAATTACAATAAAAAATACAGTAAAATACATTACAATACAATACAATGCAAGAAAATACAACCAAATACAATAAAATACAATGCAATAAAATAAAATACAATAAAATACAATAAAATAAAATGAAATAAAGAACAACAAAAAAATACAGTAAAATACAATACAATACAATACAATACAATGCAAGAAAATACAACAAAATACAATAAAACACAATGCAATAAAATAAAATACAATAAAATACAATAAAATAAAATGAAATAAAGAACAACAAAAAAATACAGTAAAATACAATACAATACAATACAATACAATGCAAGAAAATACAACAAAATACAATAAAATACAATGCAATAAAATAAAATACAATAAAATACAATAAAATAAAATGAAATAAAGAACAACAAAAAAATACAGTAAAATGCAATACAATACAATACAATACAATGCAAGAAAATACAACAAAATACAATAAAATACAATGCAATAAAATAAAATACAATAAAATACAATAAAATAAAATGAAATAAAGAACAACAAAAAAATACAGTAAAATACAATACAATACAATACAATACAATGCAAGAAAATACAACAAAATACAATAAAACACAATGCAATAAAATAAAATAAAATAAAATACAATAAAATAAAATGAAATAAAGAACAACAAAAAAATACAGTAAAATACAATACGATACAATACAATACAATGCAAGAAAATACAACAAAATACAATACAATACAATACAATACAATACAATACAATACAATAGAATAAAATAAAATTAGATAAATTACAATAAAAATACAGTAAAATACAATACAATACAATACAATACAATGCAAGAAAATACAACAAAATACAATAAAATACAATGCAATAAAATAAAATACAATAAAATAGAATAAAATAAAATTAGATAAATTACAATAAAAATACAGGAAAATACAATACAATACAATACAATACAATGCAAGAAAATACAACAAAATACAATAAAATACAATGCAATAAAATAAAATACAATAAAATACAATAAAATAAAATGAAATAAAGAACAACAAAAAAATACAGTAAAATACAATACAATACAATACAATACAATGCAAGAAAATACAACAAAATACAATAAAATACAATGCAATAAAATAAAATACAATAAAATACAATAAAATAAAATGAAATAAAGAACAACAAAAAAATACAGTAAAATACAATACAATACAATACAATACAATGCAAGAAAATACAACAAAATACAATAAAATACAATGCAATAAAATAAAATACAATAAAATACAATAAAATAAAATGAAATAAAGAACAACAAAAAAATACAGTAAAATACAATACAATACAATACAATACAATGCAAGAAAATACAACAAAATACAATAAAACACAATGCAATAAAATAAAATACAATAAAATAAAATGAAATAAAGAACAACAAAAAAATACAGTAAAATACAATACGATACAATACAATACAATGCAAGAAAATACAACAAAATACAATAAAATACAATACAATACAATAAAATACAATAAAATAGAATAAAATAAAATTAGATAAATTACAATAAAAATACAGTAAAATACAATACAATACAATACAATACAATGCAAGAAAATACAACAAAATACAATAAAATACAATACAATACAATAAAATACAATAAAATAGAATAAAATAAAATTAGATAAATTACAATAAAAATACAGGAAAATACAATACAATACAATACAATACAATGCAAGAAAATACAACAAAATACAATAAAATACAATGCAATAAAATAAAATACAATAAAATACAATAAAATAAAATGAAATAAAGAACAACAAAAAAATACAGTAAAATACAATACAATACAATACAATACAATGCAAGAAAATACAACAAAATACAATAAAATACAATGCAATAAAATAAAATACAATAAAATACAATAAAATAAAATGAAATAAAGAACAACAAAAAAATACAGTAAAATACAATACAATACAATACAATACAATGCAAGAAAATACAACAAAATACAATAAAATACAATGCAATAAAATAAAATACAATAAAATACAATAAAATAAAATGAAATAAAGAACAACAAAAAAATACAGTAAAATACAATACAATACAATACAATACAATGCAAGAAAATACAACAAAATACAATAAAACACAATGCAATAAAATAAAATACAATAAAATAAAATGAAATAAAGAACAACAAAAAAATACAGTAAAATACAATACGATACAATACAATACAATGCAAGAAAATACAACAAAATACAATAAAATACAATACAATACAATAAAATACAATAAAATAGAATAAAATAAAATTAGATAAATTACAATAAAAATACAGTAAAATACAATACAATACAATACAATACAATGCAAGAAAATACAACAAAATACAATAAAATACAATACAATACAATAAAATACAATAAAATAGAATAAAATAAAATTAGATAAATTACAATAAAAATACAGGAAAATACAATACAATACAATACAATACAATGCAAGAAAATACAACAAAATACAATAAAATACAATGCAATAAAATAAAATACAATAAAATACAATAAAATAAAATGAAATAAAGAACAACAAAAAAATACAGTAAAATACAATACAATACAATACAATACAATGCAAGAAAATACAACAAAATACAATAAAATACAATGCAATAAAATAAAATACAATAAAATACAATAAAATAAAATGAAATAAAGAACAACAAAAAAATACAGTAAAATACAATACAATACAATACAATACAATGCAAGAAAATACAACAAAATACAATAAAATACAATGCAATAAACTAAAATACAATAAAATACAATAAAATAAAATGAAATAAAGAACAACAAAAAAATACAGTAAAATACAATACAATACAATACAATACAATGCAAGAAAATACAACAAAATACAATAAAACACAATGCAATAAAATAAAATACAATAAAATAAAATGAAATAAAGAACAACAAAAAAATACAGTAAAATACAATACGATACAATACAATACAATGCAAGAAAATACAACAAAATACAATACAATACAATACAATACAATAAAATACAATAAAATAGAATAAAATAAAATTAGATAAATTACAAAAAAAATACAGTAAAATACAATACGATACAATACAATACAATGCAAGAAAATACAACAAAATACAATACAATACAATACAATACAATAAAATACAATAAAATAGAATAAAATAAAATTAGATAAATTACAATAAAAATACAGTAAAATACAATACAATACAATACAATACAATGCAAGAAAATACAACAAAATACAATAAAATACAATGCAATAAAATAAAATACAATAAAATACAATAAAATAAAATGAAATAAAGAACAACAAAAAAATACAGTAAAATACAATACAATACAATACAATACAATGCAAGAAAATACAACAAAATACAATAAAATACAATGCAATAAAATAAAAGACAATAAAATAAAATGAAATAAAGAACAACAAAAAAATACAGTAAAATACAATACAATACAATACAATACAATGCAAGAAAATACAACAAAATACAATAAAATACAATGCAATAAAATAAAATACAATAAAATACAATAAAATAAAATGAAATAAAGAACAACAAAAAAATACAGTAAAATACAATACAATACAATACAATACAATGCAAGAAAATACAACAAAATACAATAAAACACAATGCAATAAAATAAAATACAATAAAATACAATAAAATAAAATGAAATAAAGAACAACAAAAAAATACAGTAAAATACAATACGATACAATACAATACAATGCAAGAAAATACAACAAAATACAATACAATACAATACAATACAATAAAATACAATAAAATAGAATAAAATAAAATGAAATAAAGAACAACAAAAAAATACAGTAAAATACAATACAATACAATACAATACAATGCAAGAAAATACAACAAAATACAATAAAATACAATGCAATAAAATAAAATACAATAAAATACAATAAAATAAAATGAAATAAAGAACAACAAAAAAATACAGTAAAATACAATACAATACAATACAATACAATGCAAGAAAATACAACCAAATACAATACAATACAATACAATACAATACAATACAATAAAATAGAATAAAATAAAATTAGATAAATTACAATAAAAAATACAGTAAAATACAATACAATACAATACAATGCAAGAAAATACAACCAAATACAATAAAATACAATGCAATAAAATAAAATACAATAAAATACAATAAAATAAAATGAAATAAAGAACAACAAAAAAATACAGTAAAATACAATACAATACAATACAATACAATGCAAGAAAATACAACAAAATAC
>NC_080854.1:2687500-2690000 GCF_030435755.1 Ochotona princeps
TACAATACAATACAATACAATACAATGCAAGAAAATACAACAAAATACAATAAAACACAATGCAATAAAATAAAATACAATAAAATACAATAAAATAAAATGAAATAAAGAACAACAAAAAAATACAGTAAAATACAATACGATACAATACAATACAATGCAAGAAAATACAACAAAATACAATACAATACAATACAATACAATAAAATACAATAAAATAGAATAAAATAAAATTAGATAAATTACAATAAAAATACAGTAAAATACAATACAATACAATACAATACAATGCAAGAAAATACAACAAAATACAATAAAATACAATGCAATAAAATAAAATACAATAAAATACAATAAAATAAAATGAAATAAAGAACAACAAAAAAATACAGTAAAATACAATACAATACAATACAATACAATGCAAGAAAATACAACAAAATACAATAAAACACAATGAAATAAAATAAAATACAATAAAATACAATAAAATAAAATGAAATAAAGAACAACACAAAAATACAGTAAAATACAATACGATACAATACAATACAATGCAAGAAAATACAACAAAATACAATAAAATACAATACAATACAATAAAATACAATAAAATAGAATAAAATAAAATTAGATAAATTACAATAAAAATACAGTAAAATACAATACAATACAATACAATACAATGCAAGAAAATACAACAAAATACAATAAAATACAATGCAATAAAATAAAATACAATAAAATACAATAAAATAAAATGAAATAAAGAACAACAAAAAAATACAGTAAAATACAATACAATACAATACAATACAATGCAAGAAAATACAACAAAATACAATAAAATACAATGCAATAAAATAAAATACAATAAAATACAATAAAATAAAATGAAATAAAGAACAACAAAAAAATACAGTAAAATGCAATACAATACAATACAATACAATGCAAGAAAATACAACAAAATACAATAAAATACAATGCAATAAAATAAAATACAATAAAATACAATAAAATAAAATGAAATAAAGAACAACAAAAAAATACAGTAAAATACAATACAATACAATACAATACAATGCAAGAAAATACAACAAAATACAATAAAACACAATGCAATAAAATAAAATACAATAAAATACAATAAAATAAAATGAAATAAAGAACAACAAAAAAATACAGTAAAATACAATACGATACAATACAATACAATGCAAGAAAATACAACAAAATACAATACAATACAATACAATACAATACAATACAATACAATAGAATAAAATAAAATTAGATAAATTACAATAAAAATACAGTAAAATACAATACAATACAATACAATACAATGCAAGAAAATACAACAAAATACAATAAAATACAATGCAATAAAATAAAATACAATAAAATACAATAAAATAAAATGAAATAAAGAACAACAAAAAAATACATTAAAATACAATACAATACAATACAATACAATGCAAGAAAATACAACAAAATACAATAAAATACAATGCAATAAAATAAAATACAATAAAATACAATAAAATAAAATGAAATAAAGAACAACAAAAAAATACAGTAAAATACAATACAATACAATACAATGCAAGAAAATACAACAAAATGCAATAAAATACAATACAATACAATAAAATACAATAAAATAGAATAAAATAAAATTAGATAATTACAATAAAAAATACAGTAAAATACAATACAATACAATACAATGCAAGAAAATACAACAAAATACAATAAAATACAATGCAATAAAATAAAATACAATAAAATACAATAAAATAAAATGAAATACAGAACAACAAAAAAATAGAGTAAAATACAATACAATACAATACAATACAATGCAAGAAAATACAACAAAATACAATAAAATACAATACAATAAAATAAAATACAATAAAATACAGTAAAATAAAATGAAATAAAGAACAACAAAAAAATACAGTAAAATACAATACGATACAATACAATGCAAGAAAATACAACAAAATACAATAAAATACAATACAATACAATAAAATACAATAAAATAGAATAAAATAAAATTAGATAAATTACAATAAAAAATACAGTAAAATACAATACAATACAATACAATGCAAGAAAATACAACAAAATACAATAAAATACAATGCAATAAAATAAAATACAATAAAATACAATAAAATAAAATGAAATACAGAACAACAAAAAAATAGAGTAAAATACAATACAATACAATACAATACAATGCAAGAAAATACAACAAAATACAATAAAATACAATGCAATAAAATAAAATACAATAAAATACAGTAAAATAAAATGAAATAAAGAACAACAAAAAAATACAGTAAAATACAATACGATACAATACAATACAATGCAAGAAAATACAACAAAATACAATACAATACAATACAATACAATAAAATACAATAAAATAGAATAAAATAAAATTAGATAAATTACAATAAAAATACAGTAAAATACA